>NC_054702.1:11493069-11586155 GCF_016097555.1 Gigantopelta aegis | reverse complement strand
GCCTACACTATCACACTGATCTGTACTACTCCAAAATCATAATTTTTTTACTAATATATTTACTCTGTTAACTGCACAATTACTGTGGTTATAAACTATCTATTATTCCAGTTTCATCATCAATTGTTATCACAGTTGTTGTGATGTACTAATATCTACAACAGGAAATGCACATATTTCACAGAAAATATATAATATTTTATAGGATACACATATTATTTTATATACAATGTAAAACATGTCATACAAATATTTCACAGGATGCAGAATACAAATAGTTCACAGGATGCACATTTTATCACAAGATTACACACTATTTCACAGGATACACATTACTTCACAGGATATATTCCAAGCATTGGTCTTCTAAGTTAATAAAACACAAGTGTGAAAATTCTCTATAGAGTTTGTCTTCTCATGTCCTCTATTTCTTTATAAACTGTGAGCCAAGCCTCTGTTGCTTGACTGCCTTTGATGTCATCTGGGAAGTCTGTGATGTCTTCCATAACAGATTTCTCAACAGAATCCAAATCATATAGAGGACTGTCAATGTTACCAAGCATTATGTCCCGTAAACTGAAATGTTGAAAGTGAAATAATAATTTTAAAAATAACAATGACAATAATGCATGATCCAATTTCAAACAGTTGTTGCTTGTTTTTGTTTAACATCACTATAGCACACTGACTAATTAATCAGTGGGTACCTGTGCCATCATGTGTTGAACTATTGGTCACACTTCTTCGATTTTTTAATATAAATTTATATAGGCACAGAACAAATTATACATATTATCATTATGCAAGTTTGACCTTAAATACCCTTTTTAGGCACCATCCAAACCAAACATGTATATCGGATCTCCAGAACCACATACTGTGTAAAAAATTTAAACTGTAAATAGATATTTGTTTCAGTTACTATGGACATGCAGACTGAATGACAGATGGTATTTACCTACAGCTTTACATTGGCAACTAAGCTAAATACAGTAACATTATTTGTAAAAAAATTTTTATTATTTTGTACATTTCCGAGTCACATATTATACTAATTAAATCTAGAATCACAAGGTTAAACACTAAGGACTTTTTACAATCTGCATATATAAACATTTTAAGGAATACTTATAAACTATAGGTCACATCGGACAGATTTTATTTAAATTGTTATTTAGATATCAATAAACAGTATTGTGATCCACATACAGCCACATAGTAGTCGTATATAATGAATGTACCTCATATCTTTCTGGTCTCTAGTATCTTCATCGTAATGAGCTTGTGGCTGTGCAATCCTCAGCAGAATGCAATCAAAGATTTCCTGGAGGACAAATTCCAGCTTGTTCAGTATTTGATGTCGGCAGAACCGAACTAGACTGTTTGTCTGGGCATCAGACAGCTTCTTCCTCATATCTGGACCCAAGTTGTCAAAAGCATCCTTAAAAATATTTTACAATTATTATAACTAAATTATGAAAAAACACTAATAATAATCAAATATAGTGTTTAGTAGGATAAACTAATCAAGAAAATTATACCACTTGATAGGAACCATGGTACAGTTTTATGTATCGCAATTTGTACACTTATTATTTCCTTATTTGACAGGAAACAGGCAAACAAACAAAAACCCAGTGATGACATGAAATGGCAGTCGGCAATGCTTTCTATCCTAGGAGATGTTAGCGGAATTGTTACAGTATGTGGAATCTTTGCCACCAAAACAAGTTTTTTCATGACTTTTGTCTGGATAAAAAGGGGGAAAATTGTGGTTTGGACATTAGAGCCAGTCAAGGCCAAATTCATCCAATCAATGATGATGTTCTATATCGTTTAGTCTAAACACGTGTTAGCTCAATCTGTCAAAGATCACAATGTTGTTAACTATTATTAATTTTCTGAAAACGGTACTGAATACTCATACTTTATATGCATATATGGGAATTAAAATTCATACCTTTTAATACCATATTTATTCTATTATATTAAATATACACAATTTGATGTGATCAAACAGGGTTTTTTCCTTCCAAGCTTTGATGTTTATCATTCCACGTTCATGATTCAAGATAAAAACTTCTTTTTTATTTTACACTATTTGGCAAATATCATATTTCAAATTTACAGTTTATACATACATCTATATTATTAATTTTGTTTCTTAATCCTTTCTCTTTTTTTCTTTTTCTCCACTCTCCCTTCCCCTGACTGGGTAGTGATGACGTCAGGTGTGACAGATTGACAATTTTATTTCTCCCACTGTTGGTACCAGCACAATGTCTATTCAGTACAACTGGGGACATTGTACAGCACAGAGGGCAGCACTGAATCCTTAAGTAATTGATATGCAAATTTCTTGAAGAAAAATATGGACCAATTAATTTAGTATGACAAATTGAAACCAATAAAGTTCATTAAAAAAAAAAACTAGGCTCAGTGGTGTAGTGGTTATGCCATCGGATTTGGGGCTGGTAGGTACTGAGTTCGTATCTCACCTGAGCCATGGGGAATTTTTCATGCCAGTACCGGCTCCACCCCAAAGTGAATGCAAGTTTGATACACGACTCAATGGCAACATACACAGTTTCACCCACTTCATGGGTGTGATTATGGGTAAATGTCCAGAATGTATGACCCCAAATGGGGGATGATTACCTGGCATGTACTACAGGTTCCGTGTACACCGAGCTCTGGTGATACTGAGATAGCTCAACAGATAGCAAGCATGCAGCACGGCAGGTAATCATCCCCCATTTGGGGTCATACATTCTGGACATTTACCCATAATCACACCCATGAAGTGGGTGAAACTGTGTATGTTGCCATTGAGTCGTGTATCAAGTAGTCCCATACCGAAATGGAAATACTACGGCTTCACCATTTATCTCATCATCATCCATGTTTGTAATTTTGTAATGTCCAAAACAGAAAAAAAGGTCTTTGTCTCTGTGTTAAATGTTTTAGTTTTTTCTTAAAAAAAGGAAAACAAAATATTAAAAAATGTATTCCTTCTGTTTTCATAGAAAACCCTGTTAAATATTGAACTGAAATAATATCAACTATTTTGCAATACATAATTATTTTAATACTGTTTGTTGTATTGCAATATATTGCAATTTGGTTTTCACCATATCGTTACAACCCAAAACAAAATATTTGAAAATTGAGCAGATGACATTCTTCACTATTATTATATATATGACATTGTTCATTATTATATGGCGAGTATTTCTTGGATTTTTTTTTACATATTGACATTACATTTATGTTATTTCCCAAACAATTTTCCTTTTTTTTGGTCAGTAATGTGTAACTGTAATGGTAAAAGAGCGGTAATAGCAGATATTATTCTACAATGCCTTCAAGATGTCAGTGTCACATTAACATAAACATAAAGTATATTATATTCACACATTGTATTGTTGGTACACAAACCTGGTTATGTGTTGCAAGAACTTGAGATTTTTCCAAATTCAGAAGAAGCCACAGACTCTGAACATGCTTAAATCTGCACATTTGTCGAGCCTGAAAGAAAGATAACCATATTATATGTTATTGGTAAGCAAGATGAAAATACAAAATAATTCTCAGACAAAGAAAACATGATATTTTAGTGAAGTCATTTAATATTTTAATACTAAAACCTGTATTTCTGTAAAATAACAAAAGCTTTAGAAGCAGTATGGGTAGTCAGAATATGCATTGCTCACCCTCTTCCTTCTCCCATGAATGGAAATTAACAAAGCATCTTCCAGTGACTATGCCTATGAATAGTCTTAAAATCACAACTGTGAAACATTTTCATATTAATATCACTAAATACATTATATATATATATATATATATATATATATATATATATATATATATATATATATATTAAATACCTTCTGACTTGCAATAGTTTGCTTCATTTTAAGCACGTCAGTCATAAACTGCTGTAGAGACTGTGACCCATCATCTCCAAGAGACTTGAGGAAACACACAGCAATGTCAAGGTTGTCTATCGAATCACAGATATCTGGAAGACTGGCGCGAAGTTCTGCACTGACCTGAAGCCGAACAGTTGGACTCAGGGCTTCCTGAAAAAGAACAAAGCAAAGAGAAACAACCATGAGTGGATGTTGGAGAGAGGGAGATTCCATGTTAAAAGATAAAATTGTTTGCATGAACCACAATTATCCGAACTAAAAAAATGGAACGAGCCTTGGTGCATTTGTGACAAAACAGTCTTATCTCGAGGACTTAGATTTCCCCCTTTTTTCAATAGATATTAGTGTATGACTATTTTTCTTGCATATCTAACAACATGTACGGTATGTTGAATTTGAAACAAAATAATCAAAACATTGGATCAGTGATGAAACTGAAACCACAAAACTGCTGACTACAGGGACTGTTATAAATGGCACAATCTTGCAAAATGAATGTTGTTGGGTCACAGATAATGTTTTTTGTTAGTTACTTTTTAAATCTATAGGTATTTTAATCATTTACATATATATCAGTTACACCTTTGAGTGAGATTCAGTATAAGTATTATCTATGCATATATACATGCATATATAATTATAACATATCTACTCACTAACTAGCTAATAAGTTATGGTGGTGTCTGCAACTTACATTGTGGGCTATAAAGATACAACTTGTGTGGTGGCAGTAACAGGGTTTGAATATTGGACTACAGCAATTATTGTCATGTCCCCTACATTTGCCGTAAATCCCTCCCAATTTCACCCCTACCAACGACAATGTATTGCCGTGCCCCTCATCCCTTTTTGCCATCAGTGCCCCTCAATAAATCAGATTAAAGTTGGTCTTGAATGTTTTTGGAAAACTACATTTATTTATGTTATCCTGAAAAAGTGCTTTAATTTTGCCATGTAAATAATTAAATACATTGAAAGTTATAGTTTTGTTTGAGTAAAGTTATGGTTTCGGAAATGTCAACATTTTACAAGTAATACCGATTAAACAGATTATTAAAATTTTGAACAATCGGAAACTCGATGCAAACAAAAATGTTCCGAATTAGGTGTGCGGGTCGAATTTACCACAGATTACTGCTAATGCTGCACATGACAGTGTGCATGTGTGGTTTTATTTACAAAAAGGAAACTATAAACATTAACTTGCTGTTTTCAAACCACACACCCTTGTTCGAGAGATGAACAAAGCAGTTACAAATAAGTCCAGATGTGGCATATCTTGATAAGAATGTGACATTAAAATTTGTTTCAGTCAATTTTATTTTATTACTAATAATGTTTGTTTTGTTTTTTTGTTGTTGTTTTTTTGCCTCCATGCCCTATAAATATCTTCTTAATGTGCTGTTGTGCCCCTAGCATGTCTTTAAAATTACTGCTGTGGTGCCCTCCTGATCCCATGCCCTCTAAGGTAATAATTGCAGTGCCCGTCTGACAACGTAATTCAATCCCTGCAGAAACCTATGAAGGGTATTCTGGTATGTAATTCAAACTTATGAGTTTACTTTCATTTCTATCTTCCATAAAGATTTATTTTCATGCTTGCAATCATTTCCTTTACTTAAACCTAAAAAATATATGGTGTCATTAACTTGCAACTAAACCTAACCTGTTTCACTTTGTTGCGTAGTGTTTCAAACACAAGAGCACTGGCTGTGTCTGCACGGTACAACATGGTTTCCAGCTGAAATAAAATCACAAATGTAATATTAAAAACCAGAAGAGAAAAGCACATTTAAAAAGAGAAGAAGAAAACAAAATATTTATATTGTATATCTAGATCATACTGTGTCTTTCCATGTAAAATCGACCAAAGATGAAAAGGTTACAAATCACAATTACCTAAGTAATTACTAACTGGCCATTCCCTGGACATCTTTTCAAAAGACTCCAATTTCAGGAATGTAACTCAGCAAATAAGTGACAATATCTGCCATTCTGAATTTTTAATAAATAAAGCCACACAACATGTCTAGAACCTTACAAGAAACTAATGCATATCGAAATAAAATATTCATTAACTTTATGGTTTGCAGTTTACTTACAGGAATAATTCCACTCTGCTGGTGCACTTTTGATTTAGCTTGCAACAACCTTTCTTTAAGCTGGTGTTCAAAACCATCAAAGTCATACTCCACTTTAGTTCCCTCACCAAGCTTAAAAGAATAGTTGCAGTTGGCGAGCACCAATGGCAACAGGTCTTTGTCTGGATGGTAACAAACGAGATGATTTGCCTTCAGGTCTTTTACTGGAACCTCAGGTACACCACTGTATAAGGAAACAATTATAAACATAAAAACTTAAAAATTTCGTATTGCTATGTTTTGTTCACAAAGTTAAAACTATTTTTTTCTTCTTAAAAAATTTATATCTTTTTCAACTTCTTTTTTACATGTAGCTGATTATGAGATATATGCAAAATAGTGTTCTGATGAAATAATCCTGTGAAAGCTGCCGACTATATAATACAAATGTCACATACAAATTTTCTCTTAACATTTTTTTTTATCTGACGCAGTACCAAAAGACAAAACATGAGTTGCTAGATGACATGGCAATACTTTCCTTCAGTTAATGCTAGCTGTAACTGTAGGCCTAAGTAAGATCTGTTTTGAAAAAGTTTTAAGTATTTTACCTTGGTTAAAATTAACTGAAGAGAAATGAACACCAATATCCATAAATTGAATTATTTATCAACATATTGATATCAAGTGATAAAAGATGAGTATGTACATATAGATAGTTGAAGAAAGTACTTTTTAGAACAAATCATATTTACACTGTGTTAAGTCATTTAGTGGGTCATCTGTCCACAACAATGTCTAGTCAGGGTTTATTCTCTATCCTGTACAAGTTTGTGTTTTCTAAGCTATTTTAAGCTATTTTCTAAGTATTCTCATATAGACTGTGAAGGAGGGATGAAATATCCTGTTATGGATATCCTAAGGAGTGTCAGTCCTCCTATAAGAACCACAGAAGCAATCATGACTATCCTTTTGAACCCTCCCACCCACTCATACAAATTTTCTTTTTTACAATATATTGTCCATAGAAACATGATTTGACCCCCTCTAAAGTCCACCTGTGACAATTTACACCCACTGCAAACATTTCTACACACGCACCTTAAATATCAACTAAAATGTTGAATTTGGAAAATATAATTCATTACTAATCTGCCAAAAAGTTAGTTGAAAAATTGGATGACATTTGCAATCTACTGTCTGTGTTGTCTGGCTCAGTATTTGTCTGCACATCTGCTTGAACATGTCCGTTATGTATTTGAAGATGATGGAGCCAACATTACTTTGGACAATCAGAACACTTACCCTTTTTGTTAATTCTCCAAAACAAAGTTGTCAGTTGGTTGAGGTGTAACAATTAGGTTTCTTTAAATTATCTTAATTTTGATAAAATAATTTAATCTAACATGTCAGATCTATAATTCACCAAGCTGCTAAATAACATCCTGCAGTGCAAAATAATAAAACTTCATCAAATCACGAACAACATGCATAATGCAGTACATCTATATATGTACATTTTAAAACCCCTACTAATTCCTCAACAACAGATCCCCGTCCTCAAAACCAAAGGTCGAACAGAACAAAATTAACCTTTGTTGGGTAACTGCACAGTAGCGATCTAGAAACTCATTGTGTTTTCTGAGAAGGAACTCCAAGAGAATGTAAGAACAGAGTCCTGGACCAGTCGTCGATGGTAACAGGATGGCAAGCTGAGAGTCAGGTGTTATCTTCACATTCCTGAATTCCTGTGGAAGTCTGACTAGTCCACCATGCAGACTCCAACATCCTGCAAAACAATAAATACTTCATCAACTTATTAATAAATACAATATCCTGCAAAATAACACTTCATCAAATCATTAATAAATACAACACTGGAAAATAAGAAACATTTGATCAAATCACTAATACAAAATCCTGCAAAATAACACATTTCATCAAAGCACTAGTGAGAATATCTTGTAAAATAACAAACACTTCATCAAATCACTAGTGAGAATATCTTCTAAAATAACAAACACTTCATCAAATCACTAGTGAGAATATCTTGTAAAATAACAAACACTTCATCAAATCACTAGTGAGAATATCTTCTAAAATAAATACTTCATCAAATCACTAATAAATACAACACTGGAAAATAACAAACACTTCACCAAATCACTTATCAATACAATATTCATCAACACAATTCAAAGGCGTAGGAAGGTGCCAAAAAGTATGTGTATGTGTATAAATGTACAATATACAAAACATCGCTGCTGCTACAAAGTGCCCCTCCCCCACTTCCAATGCCAGTGCAATTTATTTTTAAACTGCCATGGGTGAAACAGCCCACCAGCAGCAATTTTCAAGCCCCACTAAGGCAATTTGTTTTTTTAAAGTAGCAAATAAACATGACAGGTTATTTTGCTGTAAGAAGTCTTGTTCAAATGTACATAATTGTGTATACATTTTGACATCATTGGGGAGCTCTACTGCCATGGCAGTAATTTTAATCACACAGCATAAGAGTGCAATAGGTGACATTCCTGACACACGACAATTTATATTACAATGATAGCAATTGCTGTCGGTACCCTCGTTAAGTTTAAGCCCTGTTAAAGTACTTAGTATACAAGCATCAATTCATTGTGCAGCCTTAAATTCTCTTTGATCCAAGATGAATAGTTATATTTTTAGATCTTACCATAATCCAAAAGTTTTTCTTTGACACATTCCCAAGCTGCAGCAAAGTCATCAAAAAGTTCTTGCATGTTGACACTGTGACCTGAAAACAAGTATTTATATATAAACAAATTATAATATCTTCCCAAAGGGGATTTGAACCAAAAACTCTTTGCGTTAGAGACAAGTCCTTTAATTAACTGGTTATAATTTATCCTTATCTGAAGAATGCATATTTTGGTAGGGAATTTAGCTATTAACTCAGCCTGCACTATGGAGATTTCAATTTACAGAGCTAACGGAGAAACACCCATTCTTATACAAAGCTCCCAAACAAAGCACAACACAACATTTACCAGTATGTGTCAAAAGTGCAAGTCAATTATTTTTCTTTGTCTTTTACGATAATTCTAGGTATTGAAGAAAGTATGAAGATTAAAAAGCTTATTCTTACTTACTTGGCTTTCATTAGCCACCTAAATTGGATCTGAAATCGCTAAAATACCTGTATTAAGCAGCCACAGTAAATGTTTATTATTATATAAAAGGGATATTTAACAACAGCGATAAAGTGCAGCAAATAACCGATCTTCACACCTTCAGGAATACTAGTACCCATTCAGTCCCGACATCTCTACTATGTATTAAAAAAGAATGACTATGGAATGCATCTAATTGCCTCTATGCAGACTACACTTGACATCTGTAGATTCACTTATATGTACTATGACACTGCATGAAGTAGGAGTTAAATAATTAAATAAATAAAAAATAAAAACCCAACTTATTGAGAACAGTTAAATTAATACATTCCAATCACCTTGTTTCTGAAGGAGGCAACAGGTGGAAATTTAGAAGCACATAATTAATTAGCAATACAGACAGCAAAAACAAAAAGAGAAAGAAACAACAAATGTCTTAAAGGTAAACAGAAAGAAGGAAACGGGAAAAACGGAAACAGGAAACAAAGAAACAAAGTGGACTAGGAAAAAAGGAAACCGGTGAAAAAGGAATGGAAAAAAAGAAGCAGATTATATTGTCTTTAATAAGTCTTAAAAACAACCATAATTAGCACATGTCACATGATTTTATAAAGACTACATTAAATACAGCATTATACATCAATTAACGAAATCAGATATTAAAAAATTTAAAAGCATTTGATGATGTGGATGTTGTGACCAATGCCATCAAGAAAGTCTGGAATCAACATTTTTAAAGCCAAGGAGGCCACACAAAAAAGATAAAAAAATAACATGAATAACTCAACTTGAACAATATAATGTAAAATGTTTTAAATTGCATTAATTTGAATCTGCACCATGTACCAAAATTATCAGTATTAATTTTAACATGAATTAATAATGTGAATTTAACATATATGAGATGTTTCTTTCTTTGTTTCTTTCTTTCTGGTTTTTTTTTCCTGTTTCCTTTTCCTACAACTGTCTCAAGCAGTTGTTTTACCTTGTGTGACCGCTTAAAGTTACAGTGTCTGGTTACCATATAATAATATCATGCACAAATATGAAATACAGGCTCAAATGCACTTGTAAAAAATTTGTGTGTGTTCGCTATGAACAGAGAATGTCAAAAGTATACGCTCGATTCGTCGCCTGTGCTGCCAGTGCTTGGCAAAGCACAAACAACAGCTTGTTGTCAGTTTCAGTTAACACATGCGTTTGTGGATTTGAAATTGTATGGTTCGTCTCAAAAAATGAAATGAGAAATCTTGCACTGTACGAAGAATGTTCGGTTGAGGATATGTACTATTCTTTCGTTAAAACTGGTTTTAATCTTGACAACGTATTATCGACAATCGTACCTTCCTATTTAAGAATATTTTATAAAGTGTTAGTAGAACTTTCAAAGTTTAGTTTGTATAACACATTGATCATGTATACAATCGACAAATTCGAATAAATATTATTTCGTTTGGAAAGGGTAAAGTTAGTTTGTTTTGTTTAACGACATCAGTGTTAGAGCATATTGACTTAAAGGAAACATGTCACGAGACCATATTAAAGCTCATTTTAAAAGCAAAATAATATAAAAATAAGTTTATAACAATAAAATATGTGTAATTGTCTTAAAACATAGAAATTACACCAATCAGTATCAAAGTACGATTTATGCATATTTATCGGTGAGCTTTCGGGAAAAAACCCCGGAAGTGACGTCAGTCACGCTGTACTCTTCCTTTGTTTTTAAGTGTTTATATATATGGAGTGAGGGGTTACAATTTTTTCAGAGCCCAACAATGTCATACTTCGCAGCCTTTGGGTAATAAACAGTTTAATGGATTGGGATTCTCTTTTTGGGGGGTTTTCCAAAGAATTGTATTCGAAGAAAGACGTAGTTATTTTATTGCAAAAGAAAATATTGGACACCAATGCCGTCCTGCAGCCCGAAAGTTATCTGTAGACAAAAACAGAACCCGGATGTTAATGCCAAGTGGTACATTGTTCATATTTGGCACAAAGATACACCTCAGCATGATGTATTTATATATGTTAAAAAAATAAATGTAGTAAAAATATTTTTTTTAAAGAAAAAAACAAAACATTTTCATGTTCGGACTGTACATAATGAAATCTGTATACACCGTCCGAAGGAGGACACGCGAATTAAGTCATTAAATATGGCATATACAAACATGGGACTTGGCACGAGGAAACATCTCAGTACGGTGTATTTAAATATGTTTTTTTTTAAAAGTGTAGAAAACAAAAATAATTTTTAATAACGTTTTTCATCTTCGGGCGGAGTATGTCACAAAAACGTTCCTCACCGAACGATGCCTAAAACAGAACCCGTATGTTAATGCGGAGGCGTACATTGTTCACATCTGGCACGAACACCTACCTAAGCATTATGTATTTAAATATGTAAAAAAATATTATATTTTGTTTTTTGTTTTGTACCCCCTTTTTTGTTACATCGTACTAAGATGTTTCCTCGTGCCAAATCCCATGTCTGTATATGCCATATTTAATGACTTAATTGACGTTTCTTCTTCGGACGGTGAATACAGATTTCATTATGTACAGCCCGAATGTGAAAAATGTGATTTAAACAACAACAAAAAAAAGAAAAAGAAAAGTCATAATTTTTTTTTTAAAACATATTTAAATACATGTACATCATACCGAGGTGTAGCTTTGTGCTAAATATGAACAGTATACACACTGGCATTAACATCCGGGTTCTGTTTTGTCTCCGGGTTACTTTTGGGCTCCGGGCTGACCGCGGTCTGGTCTGGCACCATCGGTTTCTACACCCCCCGGCTTGCTATCGTTTCTTCTTCAGTATCACTGCTGTAAGTAAATACGTGTCTTTCTTCATATACCAACGGCTCAAACTGATACGGCAAAATGTTTTGCGAACGAACACTCATTTTTCTTGGTAAGCTCTGCAAGTCTTAGATTCTTTGCGAGTGGTACCGACTAATGCTTAAATGTAAGGCTTCAGATCAAGAAACGCGTGACTGGCGTCACGGACCACGTGATCGACCTGCTCATTAAAGATCGGCAATTTCCGCTAAGAGCTTGTATCTGGGGTTTTACGGAGCAATTTTAAGTAATTAATTTTCATTTTTAAATTATTTGTTTTAGGTGATTCAATTTATAATTTATTTTACATGGTTGGTGCCAAATATAGGCCATGTGGCATGTTTCCTTTAATAATCATCTGCTATTGGATTTCAAACGTTTAGTAATTTTGACATATAATCTAAGAGAGGAAACGGGCGCATGTGCAGGAGGAAGGTATTGGGGGTCAAAACCCTTACCTGCCCAAGATAAATTTAAAAACAAAATTGAAATATATTTTCTGACGGAGCATGACCCCATATAAACTTCGCTCAACACAGTCTATAACCCCCAACCCTGCTGAAATCCTTGCACATGTGCCTTGGAAACCCGCTACATTTTAAAAATATTTTTGTATTATTATTTTTTCTTTTTTTAGAAAGGGATCATTTATATGTACCATCCCACAGACAGGATATCACATACCATGGCCTTTTATATACCAGTCATGGTGCACTGACTGGAACAAGCCCGCCGATGGGGATCCATCCTAGACCGACCGCACATTTCCAAAACCTCCCACTTTTTTAGGTGTAAGTAATGAATAGAAGTAACATAATCTTCATAAATGTTACGTATATCGAACATACTGCCCTCTTCCTCTACCCCTAGAGCGTTACGTAATTATTAACACCCACCTTACATGTAACGCATATGCCAAACGCTGGCCACTGTCAAAATTTCAAGGCAAATCCCCCACCGACCCCTAGAAAGGTATTGTACCATAACTCTATGGATATAAATATATTTTGGAGATATGAGACAATACCTCAATCAAGACAGTTAAATTTGTTTCTTAAATCACGTGAGAAGCTGAACGCCTGCTCAAATCACGTAAATTCCCAGTTCTACTGGCGTCCCGCCAATTGAAGAAAAACAAGCTGGCCATTGGGTTTGCAGTTGACCTAGATAATGTAGATAAGCGAGCATTGCGAAACTATAGCGATGTGGTGTGCCTTTTATGTACCAAACAGAACTGGATCATCTATTCTAAATACTTAAATAATAAAAAATATTCCTGGGACTGCAGCTTTAAGACAGGTTTGACTGTATATATAAAATGATGAAGAGGACCACAGCAGGAGTTTGATATAATGAACATTTATTTGCTAAAATATATTCATCCATTTTAAATTTGGAAAATAGTAATTTTCTCGTTTTCAAAATCCATACAAATATTCTTATACTGACCACTGCTATTTTTCAGATTCTGTCGATTCAAAGTAATCACATTTCAGCTAGCTATAATATTATGGCTATATAACTGAATAGTTTACTGAAACAACCAAATCATATATTTCCATGTAAAGACGTATTCCAATCAGATGAAGGCAGGTATTGTGTATTTTAATACTAAAAAAGGCTCTTATTGCTAGCGATTATTATTTGATTTTGCAGTCAACAGCACATAATACAGTGAATGACTTAACAAAAGACTAATACATGTATACATAATTTAAAAACTTTGTTTTTTTTAAACAGGTGTGAAATAAAGGATTGATTAATAGTGTGCAGTATTTGACAGTATTTAAAGACTGTTTATAATTGTAAGTCATACTTTCAGTTTTGATGATGTCTTTAATGGTAATTTTGTAAGCCTCAGATCTGTCGAGTCTACGTCGATATCTCAACATCAAGTGGTGCTGCAGAGTCAGAATACTTGGTATGTACTGCATGGCCTGAAGGTAATAGTTCTGAAACAAAAACCCTTACATTTTAAGACTGGGAAATGTAAAATTGCAATCTGATCTCCATCATGTTACATATGCAAGAAGGATTTTACTTCCCTTGAGTGAATTATGCCCCTTGCCTATATTACATTTCCGGAGAGCAAATCTATATTCAATGTTATAACTTATAGGCTAAACCATGGCTGCTGAGAATGGTAGCTGGTCAGATCATTTGTGACTAGACACTACAGGAGAGTATGTTTTAATAGATAAAAGGGACAGTAAAACTCAAACATGAGACTTATGTGTTGGAAAGATGCATACCTGGACCACCAACACATACTGACAGTCAAGAAATGAAAAACGCATAATTTTAGAGTTACCGTAATAAAAAACTGATTATTCATGCTAACTGGGGGCAGCCATTTTCTTTTGTTTTCGATGCATCCGTAATTATAGCTTGGGGCGAATTAAGTGACGTCAGCTTCAACCAACTCGGGTGTGCACAGTGTAAACAAAGCCAGTAATTTACAACAAGGCACTTCGCTTTTATCAACCTGACTTGAAACTATAATATTCTATTTAACTAAATATATTTCAATTTGCATTAATAGAATGAAATGGGGTTATAGTATTTTTCTCTCTTAAAAAATCCAAAGAAAAAATGCATATTATTAGACCTACTGGTAAGGTATGTTGGAGCAAAAACAACCACTCACGATACCCAAGTGATAATTTTCATCAGTTTCTGATTTTAGATGGGAAAGTCGACTTAATCAAGGGTTTATGTACAGTAATAAAGCAGGATGGCTGATAATGTCCATTATCATATTAGGGGTGATCACGCAGTTATTCCACAATACTCTTAGATCTTATTCCTCTTTGGCAAAATGGAAGTTATACAACATGGGATTTGTAGAGAAATTGTGACATCCAAACTGCAGCAGAGTAGAGAAAATTGATGACCGGGGACTTTTCACTGTCTGAATCTTCAGCTGCCTTTCCTGGACAAGAGCCAGAAAGTACTCAGCTAAATCATTGACAGTAGGCAACAAGGGATCCACATCCCTCTCAGATGCCCAACGAACCCAAGTGTGCCAGTGACACTGATAGACTCTCTGTAGACTGGCACTTCGAAGTGGAGACGAGCTCAGCAACCCGCTGAGAAAAGGCTCCATCTCGCAGGGAAACCCTGACAACCTCCACCTGTGAAATCGGAAGATCTCCAGCTTCAGATGCCAAGCTGTTTGCCTCAATCTCTGGCTGAGCAGATCCAGTATCAAGGGCAAGCCCACAGGCTTCTGCACTAAAAGTAACGGGAGCGGAGAAAACCAGGCTTGAGTTTCCCAACTCGGGGCTACGAGCGTGGCACAACAAGGTTGCCATCTGACCTTGGCCAGAAACTTGCCGAGCAGAAACGATGGGGGGAAGGCGTAAAAATACAGTCCTGTCCAGTCCATGCTCAATGTCAGTGTGTCAGGAACTGGCAACACAAACATTGGCAACTGGTTGTTCAGTCGGGTGGCAAACATCAAGTTGTGGACTCCCCCACAACTGAAGAACTTGATAAGCCACCTCCCTGTGCAGCATCCACTCTGTGAATGGTGACTCAAGGTGTCTGCCAAAATGTTCACGGACATTGCAGTGTTTCCCCTAGAGGCCGGAAGGACCCCGCACCGACCCCATAAATTTCTTTACCTGGACTGTAAAAACTGTAACCATTGAAAAAAAGGGACTCAACCCTGTGATTAATTTGCCAATGTTTTTTTTAAATACTTAAAATGCAAATGCTAGTAGTCATAAATATACTATTATCCCCAAATATGTACATTGTTAGAGCCCATGCAGTGGCCAGTGAGGGGAAAACAAATGAACCATCTTGATGATGATCGAATGAAAAACAAATCAACCAACATCGATCATATGTAAAAAAAAGAAAACAGTCTACAAGTCAATACTTTCTATTTCCTTTCCAGGGTTCGAACTTAACAGCGGCAATGACGGCAAAATGTATAAACGTGTATGAACATTATCTGCCAGTATTTAACACGAGCGTTCAGATCCTGGTTGGAGTTAATGGGTGTTTAGTTAGTACCACTCGATGGAACTAGTCATGTGTGTACCCTGTATTGTTGTATAATATACGTTCTCACTGCATTTTGCCTCCTCGCTTTCATGTTATACCGCCCCTTTTCACGTATGGCAGCCCCATTTGTTTTTCGTCGCCCCTCTTTATTTTTCGGCATCCTGTTATACTTTACAGCACCCAGCTCCGCTATTTAAAAATGTACACTTTTTTCACACTGAAAAACATCGATCAGTCTGCACACTGGACATGTTGTGTACGAAAGCGCAACTGACGAAAAACCTCAGTAGTTTAATTACGACAGTGATCGTAACATAATTTAACACTATTTTCTAACAGCCTCTGTTGTGTCCCATGCCAGTATCCATGTGCATGTTTGATACACACACTAATAGTTATATTTTATTTTAGCAATGAAAACATTTTATTTTTTATCGTTTCAGCAATCTTCGACTAAAAAACCACTTATTTGGTGCCAAATTTGTCACATGATCAGAATGGTCAGTCTTTTGTGTCCACTAACTCGTGTCTGATATTTTATCCTCAATTGCAGATTTAATTGGTCGTAACTGATGATTTTTCCTCACTGTCATTTGTTTATTCAGATATCTTAAAATCCGTATTAAAGGAGCTCAATCACGGATTTAGTGGGCCTTATTTCTCTAAATATGCATTATAAATGGAAATTACACTCATTTGGAATACCAAACCTAGTTATTGTATGATCCAAAACATTTTAATTGAACTACAATTGAGGGAATTCCATGACACGCTTCATTTTCAAAATTAGGAACTCTTCTTGAGATGAGACATTAAAAACCGGAAAAACAGACTCATAGTGATGAGGCTATATATATGACAACTGTCTAATGTATTTTTGGATTTTATATAAACGATCACCATGTATACAGACTTGGAAAGTGAGGGCCGGCTATATACATGGCAAATAATAAAAAAGATATTATTTCTTGACGAAAATAACTGCGAATATGCTGAAATAAAACAATAAACAGTCGGAACATGAACTCACTATTTATTATTATTATTATTATCAGGCGCGTGTGCAAATTATTTTGACTGGTTCGCAAAGTGGTATTTCGGTTTTGTCATCCAAAGGATGGCTAATTATTACTTAACCCAGTTGAATCCAGTTCTATGTGCAGGGACAAAATCAGCCTGCCGTTTGTGCGTGTGTGCACGCACATTAATCTTGCATTTTTATAGCCAAAACTCCTCCAGGTAAAACACCGTCCCTCCACCCCAAGTAGTAGTAGTAGTAGTAATAATAGTAGTAACAGTAATAATAATTGTGTATTATTATTTTTTTTTTTTTAATTTATTATTTTTGTTTTTTTGTTAGTACTGTAGGGACAATATGACGCTATTCATATATTTATGGAAAACGTACAAAATAGGGTCCACTAAATTAATATACTCCCCCACCCCCTCCCCTGTTCAGAAAATGCACTGTTCGTACAGTACTTAGTATGTATTCCTCCTGTTCCAGATGGTTCGGTAATATGGATCAATCAAATACATGTACTTATTTACCGCCTATATACAGTTTTGTTGTGAACATAGCCAGCCCTTGTTAGTGGAGGCTATATACACGGCATTCGTATATATAGTCACATCCTATATAAACACTGTCTAGTTCAGAGTATTCTTTAAAAATGTAACAATTCCTATCAGCTGTTATGGCATATTTTGCATAATAATGAATTTGACAAGGTGGAAAATGATGGTGTTCATGATCCAGATGTTGAGTTTTTCGCATATGACTAACGATAAATTTACCTTTAATACGTCACACCTGTGCTCTCCAAATAGCCGTTATTTTTCTCCATAATTCAATTATTTTTATAAAATATCAATAATAAGTGTGATATGGTGGTTATGTAGATGGTTCAATAAAGTACTTTTAGGTACAAATCAAATGTATATATTGTAATATAATACCTTGTTGGGTCAATAATTAGGTCAACCATCTGTGAGAGAGCAAACCATCTGTGAGAGAGCACATTTAAAATAATAATATTAAAGATTTGATTGGTTTAGCAAAGCAGACCTGTGAATGTTAGACCGACACTCCCTTTTAACTGAACTACGTTTTAACTAACAGTACATAAAATATAATGTAGCTTGTAGGCCTACATCATACTAACTTTTCAGTACCAGATACTGAGGGGCAAAAAAGGGATACCCGGTAGGTATAATTTCCATGAAGTCAACCAACACACAATATACTGGGGTTTTTTTTTTTTAAATGGTGGTGGTGGTGGTGGTGGTGGGGGGGGGGGGGCGGGGGCGACTACCCTCCTTTAATTTTCACCCAGTGAGAACACTGTATACAATTTAATGTCATCCATAGAACAATTTTTCACGTCATATTGATATTCACTGAAAACTTGAGCAACTTCATCTCAGAAACACCAAGCTTATGCTAGTAGTCCATGATTCCATTTATAATAAATTCTTGTTTACTGAGATAAACTGAAGAAATTTTACTATATGTACATACAGGAAAATAACCTTTCAGTTAAGTTGATTTGCTGCAAAAGTCAGTTAAAAAAAATTGCCGTCCGCATACTCAAAATTGTCGTCAGTGGACCCTTTCACCGACGGCAATTTGATTTTTTAATTGCTGTGGGTGATAAATTCTTAAGTTCGAGCCCTGCCTTTCATATACAACAGTTCACTAATCTATGCTCTATCCCTGAAATGAATATACCTACTGATGTAATTTTATTAAAGTCCAAGTTAACAAAATGTTGCAATGTCATTTTGACACAATTTTCCTGTAACTTCTGTATGACTGGCACCCAAACAATCGTTACTCTAACACAGTACAGGTGTAACAATGTAAACAGTGACCAGTCTAGTCAGGTCAGGTTTTTGAATGTTGCACACAACCATATTTATTTGCAAACTTCCAAATGTTTTTTTTTTTTAATTATATTTATACACTACATAATTAAATTTGCAAGATGAATTTTTTTTTTTTCAAGTGCATTATATGATGAAACACAAATTTTAAAATGTACCTACATATAAAAAAAATAATAATATAAAAAAAATGGTTCCCATTTTATTACCACTTTGTGGGTGGGAGTATTATACAATAAGCCTTTTAAACTGTGATACAATTTTTGCTAACACATTTTGTTCTTTGGTGGGAAGGGGGCAGTGATTTCCCATTACACATGTAAATAAATATTAAATATCAATTTATTGCTTAATGCTTAGTTTCATTTATTACCTTTGTTTTACTCCAATAACCAATTAATTTGTTTAGCATTTTTTTTATAGACAAATTAGTAAAAGTATCCACTGACTAATCCACCCATCTGTTGTGTAAAGAAACAAACTAGCAGACACAATCTCAGTTATATTAGTATTTGATATTGTATAATGAAAAATTATTTACATTCTTATATTGGTTTTATCAGATTTTAAAATTTAGCAAGTGAATTTTTTTATCATGACCAGTAAATTTTTAATCCACTAGTAATTGGAAGTGATTTTTTTTTTAATTCTAGAACCGTTCATATACATACAGAAGTAGCACTAGTGGATATTCAATCATGGCTTGTGAAGTTCAAAAATCACCAATCCCATGGTTAGTGGATTTTTTTTTTAGAATTAAGGCCTGGATTTTAATTTAGATAAATAAATTACAATCAATAATTCAGTAATTAAATATGTATTATCTGTTTATACTGTCTAATAATTCTATACTTCTTTTACAAATAATTGTTTTGACATGCAAATATTTAATAATAATAAACATTACTATTAAAATATATCTTAAAACATATCCTTCTATAAGTGTACATGACACCCTCATGTACTCTAGAATGCATCTAAAACCAACTGAAAATTAAAAAATGTTTTACGGGGGAGCATGTCTCTGAACCCCTCTAGCATTTTCGCCCCCTTTGGGGGATCGATTTACATCAAACTATTTTGCCAACCCTGTGAACAAAAATCCTGGGGGAAACACCGCAATGGAATGTGTTTGGCTGATAACACCACTCCCCAACTGTTGCACCACTACAGGATCTCTAATGCTGCACGACTCAGCGACACGGATTTGATGCCTCCCCACCGATTGAGGTACGCAACAACCAACGTGTTGTCCTACTTCAACAAAATCTGATGATGTCGAATAACGTTTCGGAAATGGAGACAAGCGTGATGCATTGCGTCCATCTCCAACAGGTTGATGTGGCGAATCCTCTCTGTGGCAATCCACACCCCTGACCAAAAGGTGTGCACCGAACCTCTCTAGGTAAACAGGACTAACTCCAGAGAAAGTGGGTGTAATGGAATGATCTAGGTCAAACACTTGTCCACTACGCACTTATGGACTGGTTGAACGAACCAAGCCCCAATGGTAAATTACACAGTCCCAATTGAGACCATCCCACACTTGGGACAAATAACATCAAAGTGGTCTCTTGAACCGTCTGATTCGAGATGGCCTAACAACACATGAAGTGTGCGCATCGTCATGCATTGCCTCAGAACAAGACGTTGCGAAGTTGTGAAGACGCGAATCCATTGAAAACCACCCTGAGACAAGTGAATACCTGCGACAGCACCAACTCTGACTTGACCCAATTGGGAATAAATCCCAAGCGGAGAATCATGTTGATCACGAACTCCACGCCCGTGAGACATGTTGTTTGTGACAAAGCCACGTAACTGAGCATCCGTATTCCCAACAGATGCAAGCATCCCACCACTGCCTTGACTACTGAGTAAAAATGTGAGGGCTTCATAGATGATGTAACAATTCAGCAGTTTCAGGTTTAGGATTGGCCGCCAATTGCCATTCTTCTGGACAAAAAGCAGATGAGAATAAAATCCTGGAGTGCCCAAATCCACTTGCTGGATGACTCCCTTGTCGAGAAACTCGACAACCATAATTCTTCTCCACATCTGTCGACAGACGGCACGGCAGGTAACTGGGGGGAGGACGTCAGAGGAAGGGGTGACGAAAAATGTATCCTGTAACCAACTCTGATAACCGACAAAACCCATGGGTCCAGATATGACAGTTCATGCCAACGATGAACAAAATGACAGTCTGCCACCCACAGGAATATCTGCTAACGGAACCTCAGTGAGTGGTACACTGACATTGGGAGGTGGGAGGCAATCTGCCTTCACCCTATTGAAAACAACCACTGGATGTGAAAGGATGGTAGCTCCCAATGTCTTATATGTAGACGTGGACAAAACCTTTGCAGCAGACAACAGTTTCCCAGTAGCTAAAGTTGCTGGGAACTCCTCCATCACAGCACCCAAAATATGCTCGCTACCCGCGATCAACACATTGATCTCCACAAGGATTCGTGCACTAATGGCAAACTGAAATCTTGTCATGGAGCTTCCGTCACTAAAGGTCTGTTTCTAAAAGAAGCACCATGGTATGAGGGAACAGCCTCCTCCAATGGAATTGCATCCGTGCACACGAATTCGGACTTGGTTCTGTACAAAACCGAGGACCCCTTGGTGATCGTATTCCCCCTCTGGTGTACCATCGGCAAAAGTGGGAAACTCCTTGATAACTGACTCTTCACCTGAGCCACAAACCGATTTGGAGGAGGGAGAAATGCCTCTTCTGAAGAAGACACGTTCTCAAAAGACGTGCCATGCGCCAACCCCAAAAGAAACGAAACTGCATGGGTAGGATGATGCAGCCTGCCTGAATCTGTGAACTGGTCCATCCCAGATCTCACTGGAAACCCTGGCAGTACACATGAGGATTTGTCAACACTGCTGACTAAACCCCAACGGCCTCACCCCCACTGGAATGATCCAACTGTTGATGACGCTGCACCGGTGCCCCAGCTACTGAAGTAATTCCAACTGGCATCACACCCTAAATAAACGAAACACAGTCAAAAGGTGTCATAACAGCGCCATCAATGAAGTAGTGCTGAGTGCCCCAGTAATCGAAACAGCGCCAAAAGGTGCCACGATCAACCCTCCATCAGAAGTTTGGTGGAAGGAACAGCACCGCAAAGCAGACGTTGTTTTCGAGCTGATCAGACCGAGAACCTGGCATCCACCACTACAATGGGAGTCAGGAGCTGAGAGCCACAGCCATACCCAACAACTGTAACTGGCGCTGCCTACACCGACAGAGGCAAGTCCACATCCACAGGCAGAGCGGACTCCGAACTAAAAGACAACGAAGCAGGAATCAACAGCTCCCCCCACACCACCAGTTGGCACTGCAGGTTTACTGACCTCACCATGACTTTGGTGGACCTTGTGCCTACCACTAGTCTGAGAGCTCTTCGAACTTGGCACCGACTTGCCGGACGACAGCATATCTGATTTGAGCACGACCTCAGAGGCCGCCTCTACGCTATGCCAGTCCCTTTCTCGTCGTACCATTCTCTTATGCTCCGCATCGCGAGAAAGTTTCTTGAATTTCCCCCAC
The DNA here is from genome assembly GCF_016097555.1 of Gigantopelta aegis. Taxonomy (NCBI): domain Eukaryota; kingdom Metazoa; phylum Mollusca; class Gastropoda; order Neomphalida; family Peltospiridae; genus Gigantopelta; species Gigantopelta aegis. The sequence continues at coordinate 11,563,666 of NC_054702.1, read as the reverse complement.
GTGGTAGGAGACCAAGTGACACAGATGTCACACTGCCGCTCAAACAAACAAGAGCGGCAGACGCGACATAGCAAATGCGTATCAAATTGTGGAAGTCTTTTGAGACACCCACCCTCGGCATACACAACCAACCGGTTCAAACCAGAGGATGCCGTATCTGACATCTTAACCACCCATTTGAACTACCCCCAAAATGACCTTGCATGAAGGAGTAAAAGAGAACGTAAACAAAGAAAAAAACTATTACAATTTAATACACACATAAAAAAGTTTTTATGAGCTACCAAGGACATGACCGCAACGTAGGACTGCAGAATAAAAAATGAGGATTTACGGTCTGCCCATGCGAGGATGTACGTTATACATCCGGTAAGGGGAGATAATTCTGCAGTGTAGGTTATGACTCAGGGTCGTATAGCATTGTTGTTGTGCTAGTATGGTAAGTTGAGTAAGACTACATGTTGCAAACATGAACATTATTTTCAAAATTGTCTATTTTTTAAAGTTCTTCAAGTACTAATGATTAACACTGACTGCATCTGTTAATTATTTATGGCAGCATTATATAAAGTAATGAACAGTTACAAATGTCTGTAATTTCACCTCTGACTGAAACAATCTCAAGACCAGATTGCAATTTTTTTTCTTGGCATTTTCCATCTGAAGCTGGAATTCTCTCAGAAAATGATCCAGGGTGATGCGTGAACGGTAACGCCAGACATCAGGAATGTTGTGAAGATTTTCTATCGACTGACCATGTGTTGTGTCAACTTCATAGAGGATGTTCAGCAGTTTGTCTTGCCCTGTGATAAAACAGGAAATGAAACTTAATACAATAAAACAATGAAGTTTAGCAATAAGTTAATTGGTTGATGCAATTCGTGAACCATATTTGTTTTTCAATGTGTGTTTGATAAATGATGTGAATATCAGAATTTAATGACATAATAATAATATACATGTATGTGTGAAATGTAAACCACAATGAAAAGTTAAGAACATTCACTCAATGTATCTTCAACAAAAAATTAGTCTGAAATTCCTCCTGTTGGAGAGCTCTAAAATATTTGTATATAATATATAAAATACAATATTGAAATTATGTCAGTAGAATAATTTGAAAATCTGAATGATGAAACAATTGCTTTACCACTGGGCTATGTCCTGCCCCCTCTGCACAAGGCAGTCAAAGGATTATTTTGGTTGTGACTACTCCCATATGAATGAATGTCATATATTTTGGCATGGTTGTGACTATACTCCCATATGAATGAATGTCATATATTTTGGCATGGTTGTGACTATACTCCCATATGAATGAATGTCATATATTTTGGCATGGTTGTGACTACTCCCATATGATTGAATGTCATATATTTTGGCATGGTTGTGACTATACTCCCATATGAATGAATGTCATATATTTTGGCATGGTTGTGACTATACTCCCATATGAATGAATGTCATATATTTTGGCATGGTTGTGACTATACTCCCATATGAATGAATGTCATATATTTTGGCATGGTTGTGACTATACTCCCATATGAATGAATGTCATATATTTTGGCATGGTTGTGACTACTCCCGTATGAATGAATGTCATATATTTTGGCATGGTTGTGACTATACTCCCATATGAATGAATGTCATATATTTTGGCATGGTTGTGACTACTCCCGTATGAATGAATGTCATATATTTTGGCATGGTTGTGACTATACTCCCGTATGAATGAAAGTCATATATTTTGGCATGGTTGTGACTATACTCCCGTATGAATGAATGTCATATATTTTGGCATGGTTGTGACTACTCCCGTATGAATGAATGTCATATATTTTGGCATGGTTGTGACTACTCCCGTATGAATGAATGTCATATATTTTGGCATGGTTGTGACTACTCCCATATGAATGAATGTCATATATTTTGGCATGGTTGTGACTATACTCCCGTATGAATGAATGTCATATATTTTGGCATGGTTGTGACTACTCCCGTATGAATGAATGTCATATATTTTGGCATGGTTGTGACTACTCCCGTATGAATGAATGTCATATATTTTGGCATGGTTGTGACTATACTCCCGTATGAATGAATGTCATATATTTTGGCATGGTTGTGACTATATTCCCGTATGAATGAATGTCATATATTTTGGCATGGTTGTAACTACTCCCATATGAATGAATGTCATATATTTTGGCATGGTTGTGACTATACTCCCATATGAATGAATGTCATATATTTTGGCATGGTTGTGACTATACTCCCATATGAATGAATGTCATATATTTTGGCATGGTTGTGACTACTCCCATATGAATGAATGTCATATATTTTGGCATGGTTGTGACTATACTCCCATATGAATGAATGTCATATATTTTGGCATGGTTGTGACTACTCCCATATGAATGAATGTCATATATTTTGGCATGGTTGTGACTACTCCCATATGAATGAATGTCATATATTTTGGCATGGTTGTGACTATACTCCCATATGAATGAATGTCATATATTTTGGCATGGTTGTGACTATACTCCCATATGAATGAATGTCATATATTTTGGCATGGTTGTGACTACTCCCGTATGAATGAATGTCATATATTTTGGCATGGTTGTGACTATACTCCCGTATGAATGAATGTCATATATTTTGGCATGGTTGTGACTATACTCCCATATGAATGAATGTCATATATTTTGGCATGGTTGTGACTACTCCCATATGAATGAATGTCATATATTTTGGCATGGTTGTGACTATACTCCCATATGAATGAATGTCATATATTTTGGCATGGTTGTGACTACTCCCATATGAATGAATGTCATATATTTTGGCATGGTTGTGACTACTCCCATATGAATGAATGTCATATATTTTGGCATGGTTGTGACTATACTCCCATATGAATGAATGTCATATATTTTGGCATGGTTGTGACTATACTCCCATATGAATGAATGTCATATATTTTGGCATGGTTGTGACTACTCCCGTATGAATGAATGTCATATATTTTGGCATGGTTGTGACTATACTCCCGTATGAATGAATGTCATATATTTTGGCATGGTTGTGACTATACTCCCATATGAATGAATGTCATATATTTTGGCATGGTTGTGACTACTCCCATATGAATGAATGTTATATATACTCTTCAAAAAAAGAAACGCAAAAGGGTACAAATGGGTTATAACTCCGATTTTATGTTTCCTACCGGTTCATGCTTTGTGAATATAAGGTCATTGCATGTCCCAAACACATTCCCACGGTTACATTCGATAAAACGCAGCTACTGTACAATAAAGTTCCAAAATGTGAATATTCGCAAAAACGCAGCCACATGCAAACCATGTCACCACTGCACGTGCGTTGTCTGCACGTGCAACATGAACACCGACAGTATAAAAGTGCAGGGTGTTCGCTTGCCTGGCCTCTGTATCTGGCCGACAGTTGACAATCCAGGACATGCCACGTCTCAGTGAACCGCAGAGAAACAATGCCATCGGCTGACTAGATGCAGGCGAATCCAGAACGGCCGTTGCCAGGGCATTCCATGTGTCCCCAAGCACCATCTCCAGACTGTGGGACCGTTACCAGCAACATGGATCAACACGTGACCTCCCTAGATCCGGTCGACCACGGGTCACTACCCCCGGGCAGGACCGCTACATCCGGGTACGCCACCTTCGGGAACGATTGACTACTGCCACCTCCACAGCCGCAGCAATACCAGGTTTGTGCAGGATATCCGACCAGACCGTACGGAACCGCCTACGTGAGGTAGGAATTCGTGCCAGACGTCCAGTTCGAGGTGTCATCTTAACACCACAAACACCGTCGACTCCGACTGCAGTGGTGCCAGATTCATCAACAATGGCCTCAACTGCGATGGAGACAGGTGTGGTTCAGTGACGAGTCCCGATTTCTGCTCCGACGTCATGATGGAAGATGTCGCGTGTATAGGCGTCGTGGTGAACGTTATGCGGCAAACTGCGTGCAGGAAGTGGACAGATTCGGCGGGGGTAGTGTCATGGTGTGGGCAGCCATCTCACACACTGGCAGAACTGACCTGGTCCACGTGCAGGGCAACCTGAATGCACAGGGCTACACTGACCAGATCCTCCGGCCACACATCGTTCCAGTTTATGGCCAACGCCAACGCAGTGTTCCAACATGACAACGCCAGGCCTCACACAGCACGTCTCACAACGGCTTTCCTACAGAACAACAACATTAATGTCCTTCCTTGGCCATCGATATCACCGGATTTGAACCCAATTGAGCATCTATGGGACGAGTTGGACCGACGCCTCCGACAGCGACAACCACAGCCCCAGACCCTGCCCGAGCTGGCAGCAGCCTTGCAGGCCGAGTGGGCCACCATCCCCCGAGACGTCATCCGTACTCTGGTTGCTTCAATGGGCAGGCGGTGCCAGGCAGTTGTCAACACACGCGGAGGCCACACCCGGTATTGACTCCAGATGACCTTGACCTTGGTGGTGTGTCCTATCACTTACTCACAATGGACTAGAGTGAATTGTGAACAATCCTGCAACATTTGGTAATTATCGGACTCACCATTCAATAATTAAATCAATTCTCCAAATGTTACGACAATGTGGTTTTGCGTTTCTTCTTTTGAAGAGTATATTTTGGCATGGTTGTGACTATACTCCCATATGAATGAATGTCATATATTTTGGCATGGTTGTGACTACTCCCATATGAATGAATGTCATATATTTTGGCATGGTTGTGACTATACTCCCATATGAATGAATGTCATATATTTTGGCATGGTTGTGACTATACTCCCATATGAATGAATGTCATATATTTTGGCATGGTTGTGACTACTCCCATATGAATGAATGTCATATATTTTGGCATGGTTGTGACTATACTCCCATATGAATGAATGTCATATATTTTGGCATGGTTGTGACTATACTCCCATATGAATGAATGTCATATATTTTGGCATGGTTGTGACTATACTCCCATATGAATGAATGTCATATATTTTGGCATGGTTGTGACTATACTCCCATATGAATGAATGTCATATATTTTGGCATGGTTGTGACTACTCCCGTATGAATGAATGTCATATATTTTGGCATGGCTGTGACTACTCCCGTATGAATGAATGTCATATATTTTGGCATGGTTGTGACTACTCCTGTATGAATGAATGTCATATATTTTGGCATGGTTGTGACTATACTCCCGTATGAATGAATGTCATATATTTTGGCATGGTTGTGACTATACTCCCGTATGAATGAATGTCATATATTTTGGCATGGTTGTGACTACTCCCATATGAATGAATGTCATATATTTTGGCACGGTTGTGACTATACTCCCATATGAATGAATGTCATATATTTTTGCATGGTTGTGACTACTCCCATATGAATGAATGTCATATATTTTGGCACGGTTGTGACTACTCCCATATGAATGAATGTCATATATTTTGGCATGGTTGTGACTACTCCCATATGAATGAATGTCATATATTTTGGCATGGTTGTGACTATACTCCCATATGAATGAATGTCATATATTTTGGCATGGTTGTGACTACTCCCATATGAATGAATGTCATATATTTTGGCATGGTTGTGACTATACTCCCATATGAATGAATGTCATATATTTTGGCATGGTTGTGACTATACTCCCATGTGAATGAATGTCATATATTTTGGCATGGTTGTGACTACTCCCATATGAATGAATGTCATATATTTTGGCATGGTTGTGACTATACTCCCATGTGAATGAATGTCATATATTTTGGCATGGTTGTGACTACTCCCATATGAATGAATGTTATATATTTTGGCATGGTTGTGACTACTCCCATATGAATGAATGTCATATATTTTGCCTATAGGACTTCATTCACTTAAATAATCTGAACTGAATAGTAAAAATATCTTTGGCTAACAGCAGTATTAAAGAATCTTAGATTTCTGTCAAAACATTTATATTAAAAACAAACTGAAATAGTCTTCAATTATTTATATATTTTTTTAAATTACTACTACAATTAAAAAGAACAAAAATGTGCCAAAGCATACCAAATCTATCGTCTTTAATAATTTTGTCATTCAGCATTTGCAGCAAGTTGTCTAGATCCTGAAATATAATTTTACAGATGACAAATTTTACGATCATGCAGACATCCTCAAATCCTCATGTATATCACAACCGTGCATCAGCAATTATTACAAGTTTCATTGACAAGTACTAGAAAATGGTTTGCTAGATCAAGGTGTCTAGTAGAGATATTAAACAAAGAAGACTTGGGCTCAACACACACTAAAGCTGTGTTTGGCGAGTGTGGCAAAGTCTGGTGTATTTTGATGTCTGGGCCCTGTTCCATGAAAGAATTGTAGCTAAGGTTAATTGTAGTGACTTAGTGACTGTAGTGACAATTATACAATCTGTTAGAATGTATAGGAACTTGGAGACGATCGGACAAATTCAGAACTATGCACCTATTTTAAAAATATATACATGTATAATTTTGTTGCAGGTTTGCAATAATATCAACTGATCAGATTGCTGTTACCTACGATTTGTATCTCCATTTAAAAGTTATGATATTTGTGAATGTGGGGCAATTGCTAACCGGACAATTGCTCACCAATAAAGTGAGAAATAGGACAATTATTAATAAAAAATAACAGAATTTTTAGAACGCACTGGAGTTAGGTAATCGTGGTCACCTTTGATACTTTTTCTTTTGTTAATAAAAAAGAACATAAAACATAGAATTTCTAAAGGCACAACTTCAAAGTTGTGTTAATTACACAATTCACATAATTAAAGTTTTTGAGGTTCCTATAACTGTTTGTTTAAGAAGCCAGTTACTTCTGACTGTGATTATGAACATCAAAGGCATATAACGTGGTTTCAGGTATACATGTAGGTGTTAATGACTAATTATGTTATATTTTTAGGATAACTACTCAAACATTATTGTTTGTTTAGGTGATCAAACTTTTAGAATTATGTGTTGTTTTTAGTAATTAGTTACTTTTTAGCCTTTTATCACTACTCTGCAAGACTTAACACTTTGACCATCAAAGCTTTAAAAAAGATTTGAAATATCACAAAAAATAGTAAAATTGATACGACTCAATCACTCACATAGGAGCAATTCTTAGAAATACCAGAAAGGTATATATAGTCATTTGGTTTCTTCTCTTGTCATCATTTTTGTTTTTTTAATAAAGAACATTGATTTTATTAGCAATTATGGAGATTATTAAGACAGAGAGAGGTCATAGCAAGCTTTGTGTTGAAGGATTTATGTGTGTTAAGAAAATAGCTAAGAAGGACTGGATTCGGAGGCAATGTGTGCATCAACGGTCCTCTGGCTGTAAAGGTGCAGTTACCACTGATGTTAATGTGACTGATGTACGTTCCCATAGGATCCACGATCCTGATCCTGATGAGGCAGCTATTGAGGTGGGCAAGGTGCGCTCATCCCTGAAGGAGAAGGCCCTGACCACCAAAGCAAGACCTGCTCAAATCCTGGCTGAAGGTCTACAGGAAGCATCCAACACTGCCTGTGCTAACCTTGGGAGAATGGACACTTTGAAGAGAACCATCCGCTGGCAGAAACGTGGAACTCTCCCTCCTGAGTCTGCATCACAGTGCGATTTGGTTATTGATGGTGAATGGACCAATACTGGTGATAAGGATGATGCCCAGCCCTTCCTCATCCATGACAATGGACCTTATGTCAGCAACCGTGTAATGGTGTTTGCTACACAGCAAGGACTTCAGCTACTGGCACGTTCTAGGACCTGGTATATGGATGGGAACTTCAAGATGGAACCGTAATGTGGTTGCGCACCACTCTTTAACCAAGCCAGTTTTTGTTTCGTAATTAGATAGGCCTAATAATTTATATTTTCTTGGTCCCAATTATGAATGAACGATAAGAATGTTTTAATGTAACATACATTTTTATTTATTTTTTTATTAAAAAAAATATCTCAGTATTTGTTTTCTTTACTGAAAATGCCAAAATAAATAAATATCAACGAACACACAGATTTACCAGTACATAGCAGCATAGCCTCAAAAGGTTACAAATCAAGAAATGTACACAATATTAGCCCACACATACTGGATTAGATGAATACAAATTCTGACAAAAAGTAAGGAAATATTTACTGCGGTTAACATTTTCCTCAACAATTGATTATGAATTTCAAAATCGGATATCACATCGCTATATAGAGCCCCAACTGATCAATCTTTGATTATAATTGATCATCGCAACACCACTAACATACATACATACACACACATCAGGGCAAAGAAGCGTTATGCATTGCAAAATGAGACACAAATATTATTGTTTGCTAGTCAAATGCATTTTTGTGTAGCAAAGAATTGCGATGCTGTTTTCAGTTGTAATTAAAAACATATATTATTATGAAAATGTGCATGACATTCAAGCATAGACTAAATTCAGTGCCCGGATCTTTAGTTTAGAATGGAATTAAATTGTCAAAATTTTGAAAGAGGCACGCCAGGTCAGAGGTCCTATATCCCGTAAATATTTGGCATACCGAGGAGTTCTGAATGCACAAGTCGGCACGCTTTTAGCCGATAAAAATAATTTATTCGATTGGCAAATCATATTCGTTAATACTATTCGGCATTATCCGCAGGTTTTTTTTAATGTATTATTATTTTAAAAAAATTAAAGTAATAAATGAAATAGTTTCAATGTTTTTCATTGGTAATGTGGCACAACGAAAATCTGTTCAACTTTAACGGTTTATTGAAGTGAATTTTAGTTATGTTATTCATGCCGGATGTGTAACTAAATTCTAATACATATTTCTCCGCAGTTTATCTTAAGAAATACTTTAACTAAACTTTTGTTTTGTTTGAAAAAACTAAATTACGACCGATTGCAAAAAACAAGGTGAAAATGCGAGAAAAAGCTGATCACGTGATTTCCTGTTAGTTTGAGGATAGATAGCAGTCCCACATTCAGTCAGCAAACATTTCAGTAAAGTTAGCGAATTATTTTATTGGTTCCCGAGTTCGTAATTTGGTTTACCAGTGTAAACCAGTCTAGCGGATATTTTTCTTGCTCGGTTTGGCTGAACTCAGCCCAAAAAGTGAAAGTGGAAAACCAGTGATGTGTTTTGGGGGTAATGCGCTCGCAAACAATCTGAATTGCTTGTGTTCAGACAAGCATTTTTCGCTAAACATTTGCAATCTAATTTGACTGGTTCCCGAAGTGGTCAATCGGTTTAACTTACCCCTGGCCTCCATTGTATCCTCTCCTACATTACTTGAATGTTGAAGGTGGGGGTGGGAAATGCCTAGCAAGTGATCAATCTCACGGACATGGCACACTTACTGGTCATAAAATTGTGAACGCCCAAGAGTTCGCGAATATATAGTTGACAAATTTAATATTGTTGAAATATTACATGTAAATATTTTCTCCTTTTCAAGATTTGTAAATGAACTTTTTTTTCTTCTTTTGTCTTTTTTTTTGGGGGGGGTGGGTGGGGTGGGGGGGGAATACATTATTATGATTTAAGAAGTAAAGAGGCTATTAATTAACATTTATTCCTTGTTGTTTCTTAAATATTGTTTAGTGCCATATAATATAATTTATATTCATAACCCCAAAAATGGACCTTCTTGTTATGGTTCATAAACCATACCTCCACCGAGCTAGAAGTAATCAACTCAATATCTAGATACACTCTCATTAGCAAATTGGTGGATTTTTAAACCATCAAATCATTGTCAGATATCAGACAAACTTCTTCAAAAATGCTACACAAAATTTATTCAACATCCGATTTGTTGTCATCTGCTTGTTGTTCATTTGTGAGGTTTTTCTTCAGTTTGGGAACATTTCCATTAACAATAAAGTTTAAACAAGTAAGTATCTAAATACAAAAATTTACAAACTCCTAAAATAATTAATTTTACTGTCATTTTGGTTTATTCCTTAAAATTACCAATATCAGGTTCAATTGATTCATAGAAATTGAGTTAAAATAGAGGAAGATGAATACAATAATTAAAGGGGTGGGATTTAGCTCAGTCGGTTGAGTGTTCTCTTGAGGTACTTGCATAACAGGATCAAACCACCTCGGTGAATTAATTGAGCTGATTGGGTTTTTTCGCATTCCAACCAGTGCAACACAACTGAAACAAGGCTATGGTATGTGTTTTTCTGTCTGTAAGAAAGTGCATATAAATGATCCCTTGCTGCATTAGGAAAAATGTAGTGGGTTTTCTTTGATGACTACGAGTCAGAATTACCAAATGTTTGACATCCAATAGCCAGTGATTGATTAATTAATCAATGAGCTCCAGTGGTGTCATTAAACAAAGCAAACAAAACAATAATTATGAGTAGCTGCTGAATCATCTCCCAAGTCCAAAGAAAGTAGTTTGTGTAGTATATTGTTGTTTATATGGTATTGTATACGACCATAAATTATGATATACATGTATTGCAATTGCATATTTATAGTGATGATGTTTAAAGTAAACTTATCTGTATGTCAGTATAAATGATAGTTGATACATGTATGAATCAGAATAGATTTTATTATTTACAATTACATGTGTCTATTAATTGTGTATAAATTAATATATATATATATTTCCTGTTGTTTATTAAGAGAAATGAAAGAGTAATGTTTAACATTGTGCAGCTGCCAGTCTGGCAATGAAAAGATAACTTAACTATATAAGCAATGGTTGTATCAGTTATTAAAACAGTGGTGTGTGTTATCATATTTGATGCAGTATGTTTTATTTTCAACTTGTACCATACTCGTCAGACCCAAACCCAGACCTAGACCATGTGTGTTTCGCGCCTTAGCCTTATAAGTCACTTTGTATCTTGTACACTGTACCAGTGGTGAATGGTCACCTTGAAACCTACTAGATTCCAACAGAAAAGCTTTAAAGAAAAGCTGATAATTACCATAAATCATAAATAATGTGAGTATGATATTTAGAAATTAAATACATTGACAGTCTGGATCATCACAAATATGGTCCAAAATAATGGGCTTCCCATTATTTTATTTTAGTATCCCCTCCATAGTTACATTCAGGGGATGTCTACAAATGAAAAAATAATACGAAAGCTATTGCAGTTCGCTGTGTCAGGTCCAACAATAGCACCCCTACAGAATATGGAGCTTAGACTATAATGTGAAAAATGTGACCAATGCATTTATGTAATAATTACAATACACATATTTTTAACCAATAAAACAAAGTATAAAATACAACAGAGACAGACTAACAAAACAAACACCAATACACTTGATTAAAATTAATGTACTATTTTATGTCAATAAAAAGTAATTATGTAATGAACCTATAAATGAAAACAAACTACACCTTAAAATAAATTCCTTCCAGCAAAACAAGCAGTCCATTAATTGTTGTTTTCACACTAGATTAATTATTAACAATATTAGCTCAACACATATCATTTCTGCAATGCTCTGCATAAACTGTGAATGAAATTACTACAATAGGTGTTACTAACTGGGTATGCATGGTGTATATGGGTACTCTTTAGAGAATTGCAGTATAACCGGTATATACTCCAATATAAATTTTGAACAATACCTATCATAATATTTTTCTAACGTACGTACCTGTATATTGCGCTTATATATTTTGTACATGTGTTAGTCACACGTATTATATTTTTAAACAAAAACAACCAGTTTAAGAAAAACTCAAATAATTTCGCTTGTTTGGAACGAATCTTGACTGACTGGTATATAAATTTTTATTAAGTTCAGCAAAATGTACATGAAATTAGAGCACTTTATAATTTCTAGTAATTGAAAATTGGTCTTTGCAATATATCGTGGTATGACAATGTAGGTTGCTGTATCGCAATACAAAAGGTTTGGCAATATACCAGTACTATTCAATTAAGATTCAGGCACATCTATTTCAGGCACAACCACTGGCTTTACCAATGACTCGATTTAGGACAACTATTAACAGAATATTATTAAGCTATAAAGCTGGAAAATTGAGTAACCAATAAATCTGAACGAAAAAACTGTATTCCATTATTATCAAAATAATATCTCATCACAAGGAAGAGTTGAAAGGACACGAGGCAGTTGTGATTGATTCCATGAACCTCTATCAGATGCACATCCTTCCTGCACCACCCATAAGAGGACTGCCACTCCCAAGACTAGCTTAGAAAACCGAAACTTGCACAGGCTGGTGCTCAATGGAATATATACTGTTGTGATGTCATGCACTCATCAAAAGCAGGAGAAAATTAATGTTATGTAAACAGTAAAACATAAATGTATGATATAAAGAGTATACTCTCTGGTTGTGTTACCTGTAAGACTGGAGAAATAAATGTGCTAGTAAATTCTACTTCCCAGTTTTCTCTTTCTTCTTTTGTTGACAGAGTCACTGGATTCTGTGGAGTATCAACTCCTGCAAATAAAAGTTGAATCAAGGCATAAATTTAATTAACATTTTCATGTACAAGTTATATGAAGAGTACTGATGAGGTACACGGTACACCCATCATAAGTACAAGTGACCTATCGTCCGTCCCATCATTCCATTAAAATGTGGGGTTTTTTGTAAATAATTTAAGTTTGGTTTGACGTAAGAAGAAAAGTAAAAGTGTTTCGGAAATGACAAAGAAATACAATTTGTGCGTGCAATTTACAAATCAATTGGCTTGGAAATAAATAATTTGTAGTAAATTATATAGTATGAAAAAATGTGATCCCTGTGGGGTGGACTATAGTTATGGTATGCGAAACATGACCATACCAAATTGTACTTGGCCTGGACAATGATTTCCTTTTATGTACAGTAATGCATGAAAAGTACGGATAGTTATGGATATGCTCTGCAAATGAAAATTTTACGGACAGACATTTGTATGATATAAACAGCATACTCTCTGGTTGTGTTACCTGTAAGACTGGAGAAATAAATGTGCTAGTAAATTTTACTTCCCAGTTTTCTCTTTCTTGACAATGCCATACCATAATATGACTCATAAGTAAAGTTTGTTTTATTTAACGACGCCACTAGAGCACATTGATTTTTAATCTTATCATCGGCTATTGGACGTCAAACATATGGTCATTCTGACACTGTTTTTAGAGGAAACCCGCTGTCGCCACATAGGCTACTCTTCTTTACGACAGGCAGCAAGGGATCTTTTATTTGCGCTTCCCACAGGCAGGATAGCACAAACCATGGCCTTTGTTGAACCAGTTATGGATCACTGGTCGGTGCAAGTGGTTTACACCTACCCATTGAGCCTTGCGGAGCACTCACTCAGGGTTTGGAGTCGGTATCTGGATTAAAAATCCCATGCCTCGACTGGGATCCGAACCCAGTACCTACCAGCCTGTAGACCGATGGCCTGCCACGACGCCACCGAGGCCGGTGACTCATAAGAGGCAGGTGTATAAAAATATAATGAGAATAAAAACTGGGGTCCAATGTGAATGTACCGTATAAATGCTACATAAATGGAATTTTGTAGACTTTGAAAATAAATCAACAATAAAGTTAGTAATAAATGTTAGATTTTACATAAATCCAAAACATTAGTAAACCACAAAATGTAATGTGGATTAGATTGAATTTTTTTGGACTTACCTCGAGTTCCGTCAGATATTTGGTGAAAAATGAAATGAATTATCAGAAAAACGTCATCCACACTTTTCCCCACACATCTATGAAGTTGATCTATATCTTTCTGAATATGGTTCCAAAAAAACTGAGACACATCTTGTACAACTGGTTGCACCATTGATGAAACAGCCTGTAAAAAAAAAACAGAATAAAAAAACAACAAAAAAACCCACAAGGTGTTAGAACAAAATCAACTGAAATAATACATTTATAAGAGTGTTTTCCTTCATGAACTGCAGCATACAGATGATAAAATGTAATCTCCAAATTACAGTTCTTGGTGGAAAATAGACATTTGAAGAATTAAACCAGTGTCCTTTGAACTGTTTATATGGATATTAGTATCGGTGATTTACTTGAACCCCTTAGTGGTAAAGTGTTTGCTTGAGATGCAATACAGCGATTGAAAATAATGGCAGACAACACAAATGCTAATTTTATTGGCTATCTTAAGAGACGTTCAGTGTCTCAAATACATGTATGTGTGTCCTCGTATATGTTGCTGGGAAAATTATACATGGTTTTTTTGTTTGTAATACAAGAAAGTATTAGTTTTGTAAAATATTGGCATGAAAAAATATGGGAAAGTCAAAAGTATTAACAACTCTTGCCCATATGGCAACTCAAAATGTCTTTGAGATCAATTACCTCCAGTGGATTCTGGATTTTCCAATCAATCAATCAATCTCTGTCACACAAAAACACACCATGCAACTTGATATTGTAAATGCCTTTATTTTTGTTTGACATGTCTTGTTACGATTTTCACAAAATAAAGTCCATGTGAAAGTTAGTGACACCCCACCCCCACCCCTACCAAATGACATTAGTCACCAAGGCAAAAGTGTGCAATCTATACTCGCAAACCTGCACACCCATTTGAACATATAAATATATGACATTAAATGTGTACGGTTTCAAAATGAACATGCACATCTACTAAATGATCTGTCAGGAATCGGTAATGTACAACAATCTTCTTCATTGGTACCTTAACTTCAAACATATTTATTATTATGTAATTAGAGTATTAAAAGTGCCTTTAAACTTCATTTGATTTTCTATTTCTGTTTTTATATCAATCCAGGGCTCACCCTGGACCAAAAATACCTGTAGCCAAAAAAGTGTGGGGTGGGGGTGTCTTCAGAGTTGGAGACCAGTGCCTCCTGTAACCATTCACCTCTCCTTCAAAGGCCTATGCCATTAAATGAAAAAACAAATCATACAGAAATATGGTGGTGGGTAGATGATTATGGAGGGTGTTGTTTTTACTTTCCTTTCATGTTGAGAGCTAATTAAGCTAATACCTTTTCCAAATAGAGCACATTACTTCTTTAAAATAGCATTCTTTATGTTGGTTTAAATTGCTTTTATTATTATTATTATTATAGTTATTATAATTATAAAATAACCCATCAATTACCCACCCCAACAATTTTGTAATTTGCACCATGTTGCTGCTGTTGATTTCAGCGCCATGAAATACCTGGACTAAGAATGCCGACTTAATATGTTATTACAACTATTTCCTGATGATTAATAAATCAATGTGCTCTGGTGGTGTCGTTAAACAAAACAAATTTTTAAAACTATTCCATTTACATCAGTTGCTTTTTATATAAAAAATAATAACAATGAAATTGAAATATACAGTCTAGTTAAAATCCAGATAACTTTTAAGATGTCACCTACCGGTCTTACAAATATAATAATGTTTAACTGCAATTTGTACAAATGCTGCATGTTCATTTCCTGCAATCACGATCTGCATGTGTGCTCTCAACCATGGTTGCGAAATTAACAAAGACAAAGGAAATAAACTAAACTTAAGTTAAGTATTCATTGATGTAGTACTGTTTTTTTTATTTGTACAAATTTACATCAAGATTTACTTGCGTGTAATCTTATTGTTTAATTTCCGCAACGAGGTCTCTTGACACGTGCGATCTCAGAT
Organism: Gigantopelta aegis; assembly: GCF_016097555.1. Lineage (NCBI taxonomy): Eukaryota > Metazoa > Mollusca > Gastropoda > Neomphalida > Peltospiridae > Gigantopelta > Gigantopelta aegis. Next base: position 11,547,948 of record NC_054702.1, on the reverse strand, counting down.
GACTGTGAAGCGTGAATGATATTCACACTGACAACTTGGTATATCACACTTGTCATTCGGCCCTGAACTAGCATGTGTATTGAAACTTGACAAGCATTATCGGTCAGTTTTTATTACTTTGGTTCAAAGACTTTACAAAATTAGAATGACAAGCAACAGATGCTGTTTTGTTTAACAACACCAATGGAGCACATTGATTAATTAATCATTAGCTTTTGGATGTCAAACATTTGGTAATTCTGACTCGTAATCATCACAGGAAACCTGCTACATTTTTCATAATGCAGTTAGGGATCTTTTATATTCACTTTCCAACATACAAGAAAGCACGTACCACAGCCTTTGTTCAGTTGTGCATGGTGTGCAAAAACAAACTCAAGTAACCCATTTTGTTTTTAGATAACTCATCATGTACATGTAAATTGTGTCATAAATTCAATGCGTGAATGAAACATTGGTCAAGCAAACTATATTTATGCGAGCGACACACAAACAAAACTATCACTCTTGCAATTTTCAGAGGCCTGTTGTGTTGTGGACTTGCATTACACCAAATGACTCAAACTTTAAACTCGACAAAATCCTGGGCAACACTATCTACTCTACAAAAGGCAGGATTGTAGCCACTTATACATCAACTGTAGGGCATGTATATTATTAGAACATAATACTAAAGATTACATACATGTAGGCATTATAAAACATTAACTGCCCCATTGTCGTCCCTCCAGGAACATAGGACCATGTTAAATTAGGTGGGTGAGTTTTCGCTTTGCTTCTGATTATGTGCATCAGCCTGGACCTGTAACCAGAAGCTAGTTTGAACTGAATGAGAGTAGTGACCCCGCCACCTGATTGGTTGGCGTGTCTACCATATTAGGGCATGCAACCCTATCGCTGTGTTTCCCGATGTGGTTTTATAAAATGCTGACTCGGCGCATACCTAAAACACAACATCTCGGGTAAAACTATTTATTCTACAAAAGGCAGGCGTGTAGCCACTTGCACATCAACTATATAATAGCATGTATATTATTAGAACATAATTTAAAAGATTACAAACATGTAAGCATTATAAAACACTAACCATCCCAGTTCATATTAGGGGTAGGGGTTAGTAGGTATATCGGCGAAGTCCACAAAGTATTTTAAATTTGTCCATAACAAATGGCTTCAAATACTTAAAACACTGAGTCACTATTCCAATCCTCCATAACTTTAATGGAGAGAGAGACCTCATTAACAAAATGCCAGGTGGACCCACCACATCGGAGGCTGTGAGTGTTGTACACTGTTGTATTATATCCTAACTAGTAACTTTTTCCCATGGTAATTTTCATTCTGTCATAGAAATGATTCCTTCACTCAGTACCAGCTCCATCTCTCCAAGTTTAAAAGTATGATATTCCCGATCTTTAACAATGGTATTCATGCTGATATAATCGCAAATGTTTTTGTTTGAAAAGCGTTCCTTATCACGAGTAATGTTTTGAGGCATTTCGACACCATTCTTTCACAACCGTAACACTTCTTCCACTGAAAATGCTGTCTCCTCGATTACTGGCTGCCGAACCGGTCTTTGTAGGTCACCAGTGGTTTGTTTACTTCCTGGAGTTCCAGTGTGCATTGTTGTAGCAAAATTTCCCAGCGTACCCTTTGCCTGTGCTGTAAGTAGTAGTGGTGCCTGTTGCGCTCCATGACCTACTTTTCTGTGACCTTGACCTTGGTGCGATAGGAGATACTGACCTGGGTGTGCAGGTGTGACAGACTTCTGTCCTGGTTGACCTTGGTGTTGGGAGGCAGTGACCTTGGTATCTTTGGTGTGAAGGTGAATGACCTACTTAAACAGCGCCCACCCGCCCGTGTCCCTGACCCAGTGAGAGGGACCGTGCTATCTTCTCTGCTATCTTCTCTGCAGGTTCGTTATTTTAAAATTATTTTCCCCCACTTTGCTTTTGAATTTGCTTTTGATTATGTGCATCTGCCAGAAGCTAATTTGAACTAAGCGAGTGAAGAGTCACACTGCCACCTGATTGGTTGGCATGTACCATATTAGGACATGCAACCCTATTGCTATGTTCCCCGATGCTATGGTTTAAAAAAATGCTGAATCACTGCATACTACATTAAACAGATTCTTTTATAAATATATCAAAACATTTAAGCAGGAAAATACAAGTACTGTTAACTGAAAAAAACACTTACAAAAATCTAATAACTTGTTTACATGTGAGAATAAATCTTTTGCACTGCCTTCAGCGAATTCAATCATGTCATGCCATAAGACTGGATTCTGACTAAATTTAAAATAAAATAATTTACATTTTACCCGTAATCCTTAAAAAAAAGTTCGGTATTTACCCATTTTGAAAAAATTGAGATTATTTATGCCTGCTAAAATAATATCATGTCAAAATCATATCTCTGTACAAGGCAAAGTCAAAAGTATGGTAGGCAAAGTTGTGATTGCTTCCATGATCTACTATCAGGTGCTCGCCCTCACAGGATGTTTCATCCCCCCTGCACCACCCATAGGAGGACTGCCACTCCCAAGACTAGCTTAAAACTTGAACTTGCACTCATGAATCACTGTTAAGTTATTTTGATATTGCAATAGGTGAGAAATATTGCCCAAAATATTAATTGGATGAAGTACCTTTAAAATTATTTAACACTAACCCGTGAGTTGACATCACAGCCAAGGAGTAGAGCTGCATGAGTAAGCAGTCTGAGTAAGGTACAAGCTTGACCACTCAGTTTACGTTCTGATGTTGAGATGTTTGGTCTCTGGTTGGCATCTCCCAAAATATGACCAGTCTTTGTTTGATCAATTCTGAAATTAAGCACAAATGAAATCAGTCTGATACATGTTCATCAACAATTGTTTTACTTTAAAGGATAAAAACCAAATATCAATAACTGTAAGTTACCTAATAAAAGTAATAAATTTCTATATTGCTTAAAAAGCCAACCCCATTACATAAGCCAGAAAAATTTGGGTAAATACTTTTTTCTGACGTAAATTATTTAGGTAGGTATTGTATAAACCTTTTTTAAAGACTGAAATATTTTACATTAAGTTATATGTAGAAAGAAAGCAAGGTTTTTCTAAGTTTAGTTATATTTAATATAGTATTAAAAATATATATATATACAGTGAAACTCCTAAACTGGACAGCCTTGGGACCAAGTAAAAAGTCTGGTTTTAGAGGTATCTGGTTTAGAGAGGTTCTCTTCTGTACAGATATTTAAAAAAGGGCTGCGAAAAACATCCGGTTTTGAGGGAAGTCTGGTTTATTGAGGGTCCAGTTTTGAGAGGTTTCACTGTATATGATATTAAATTTAGCCATAAGATTAATACATAGATGTCAAGCAAAATATTTCAACACCATGTACGTAAACCAGTCTTTAAATGGAAACGTTTTTATATCTATAAGTCTAGTTTGAAATAAAGTTTAAACAAATTAACATTACAATACACACAAAAACACAAACAGATTGTCACATGAATAAACATGTTTCCATGTGTGCAAATAAAACAGATTGTCACATGAATAAGCATGTTTCCATGTGTGTAAAGAAAACAGATTGTCACATGAATAAGCATGTTTCCATGTGTGCAAAGAAAACAGACTGTCACATGAATAAGCATGTTTCCATGTGTGTAAAGAAAAAAGACTGTCACATGAATAAGCATGTTTCCATGTGTGTAAAGAAAACAGACTGTCACATGAATAAGCATGTTTCCATGTGTGCAATGAAAACAGACTGTCACATGAATAAGCATGTTTCCATGTGTGCACCGACATGATGTTCAATGTTTTCAATTTTAGGTCATACAAAACATTCGACTTTGATCTGAGACTTTCATCGGTTTATTTTGTGATAAAATTGGCAAAGATATATAGGATAAAATAAAAAGATGCAGTGACGTTTTAAAAAGTTAAAAGTTCAACGTCGTAACAGTATGCAGTCAATATCTTGTGTGCCCACTATGGAAGTTCAAAACTGCATGACATCTCCTTCCCAAGGAAGCAATAAGATGACGAATTACACCTTGTGGAATGGTGGCCCACTCTGCCTGTCGTGTCAGTGCCAACTGTGGAAGAGTACGTGGCTGTGGTTGATGCTGTCTCAGTCGTCTATCCAACTCATCCCATAGATGTTATATGGGGTTCAAATCTGGATACCTAGCAGGTCAGGGCAGGACGTGAATGTTCTTGTTGTGTAGGTATTCTGTTGTTAGTCTAGTTGTATGTGTCTTGCATTGTCATGGTGGAATACAACATTGGCATTATTCATAATTGGAATGTTTGTCTGCAAAATTTCACCCAGTATATATGTGCCATTAAGTTGCCTTACATGTGAACCAAGTTGGTCCAGCCAGTGTGTGAAATTGCTGCCCACATCATCACACTACCACCACCAAATCTATCCACTACCTGTATGCAGTTGGGAACATAATGTTCATGATAACGTCTGCGTGATGAAGAAAACAATGACTCATCACTAAACCATAAATAGACCATCACAGTTGAGTCACAGTTGATGATGTTGTCAAGTCAAAATGACACCTCTTACAGGCGTTTTACTCAAATACCTACCTCACATAGTCAGTTCCGCACTGAGTTGATAACCTATGCAAACCTGACATTGCGGAAGCAGTAGAGGTTATTGTGGTGGTCCCTTGCCATAGAAGAATTACCTGTATGTAGCAGTCTTGGGCCACTGTTCACACAAGGTCTACCTGATCTGGTATGTGTTTCATTTGTGTAGTAACCGAAATAATAAGGACAAGAAATCAAAAACACTGCATTTTTATAGCTCACATATTCATGTTTCACATGCTGAATGCACATGTACATAGCTAATGTGGTTTGCACATGGGGGTGTTTTTTCAAATGAGCACTATCGTTCTGTATTTCATGGTGGCTGCACTTTGTTCACTGTAACAAAAGCAATATGTTTGATGTATATGTTTAATTCTTTGGTGTAAGGGATCATACCACTATTTTATCCATTTTCATTGGTGATGAATATAGTTCCATTGAAAAGAATGTCCCTTTTCTTTACTTTAATTTTGTTGGAATCACAACTGGTTTGACTGTTATGTTATGCAATATTAAACGTGGGCCAACTCCCCTAATATGAGGTAAAAGCAGGGTTGATTCCTGCAACTAGAACTGACTAATATAATTTAATGAGAGCTGCATGCTTCCCTTTTTGGACCCCTCAATGTAAAGAATGATAATATTTCAAACTTCAGGTGGCAAACATGTTTTGTTTTTGTTTTCTAGAAAGCAGTCATATTAGCTAATCTCTTCAACTAAAGCAAAAAGGTAAACATCGCATTTTTTCCGGATGAATAGGGAATGAAAAACCAATAGTAGTCAGAAACTAAATATTTTTAATGCTAAATGAATTGGCCAAGAGAAAAATACTGAATTAATGTCAATATACAGTGTACGTACCCTCAATTTATTGCCCCCCGATTTAACGCCAACCTCACGTACTGCCAACTTCCTTTCATGTACCCTTTGTTTTCTTGGTTAATTTAGTGCCAACCTCGCTATCCATCGTCAGCCAAACATGTTTTTGAACAAAACGCATGTTAGATGTTACAGTCCCCTCGATTGTATCGCCCATGCTCCAATAGGCCATAAATCAAGCAGCTCAACAGGAGTACATTGGCCATAATAAAACTCTGCAGGAGTTGTTACTTTTGTTAATGATTAACAACACCACTTTGTGATGGTTAGTTGTGAGTGCAGCGATTCCACAGTTTAAAGAATTAATGGTACACAATAAAAAGTCGGTCGGATGATCACATGACAATAAGGTATTTAATCAGTGCATTTGATCGGGCAATCCTGGGTAAATGCGTAACGTCAGGTGTTTTAAGTGTCACTCAAGTATGACCCGTGTTTAATGAATAAACAAACTCAAAGTGAATAAAGAATTGAAAATTGAAAAGTTGTTTTAAGATCTGGGCCTCTATGAGAGTTTCAACTCAGCATTTGGTATAAACATCATGGTAACGATCAGGCATTTCATTGCTGTAAAATAGATTCTAAACGCAAACATGTTGCATTAGATCCAGTTCGCAAGTGAGAAATCATGAAATATTTTAAATTAAATTCATCTAAAAGTCAGCAAAACATTGCCAACCACTTTTCTGCCTTGTGGGCGTATCCAGTGAAATGATGAACAGTGGGCGATATTTTACTACAGAAAGAAAAATGGGAAGATGAAAATGTTGAACCGCGGCCCGGACAAAAACAAAAATTGGCAAAGCATACAGATATGGAAGAAGCATTATTCTTGTGGTTCAGTAATGCGCATGCTCAAAATGTCCCCATCACTGACGAAATTCTGAGTTAAAGACAGGTCATTTGGAGCTGAACTTAACATTGCCAACTTTGCCTATTCCAACGGGTGGCTGCAAAGATTTAAAGCAAGACACAACATTGCCCAGCATATCATTTCAGGTGAAGGTGCCAGTGTTGACAGACAGACGAAGCCAGGCCAGTGAGATTATTAAGCAGTAAGATTTAAAAGATGTCTACAACACTGATGAACCTCTTTAGTCCATGGGCTAGATACTGAAACCCTCCCCCGTCCTAGGGATTTTTGGAGACAAGTATTTTTGGATACCCCATTATATATGAATTTAATATCTGCTTGTCTGCAGAAAAAATGTTGGTGGATAAAAAAAATATTGCCATTTGAATAGGGGTACCATGCATTGCACATTTTGTGTCCCCAAAATGATATGTGGAAAAATTAAATATAGTGATATAGTTGTCATCCATATAAATTTTTAACAGATATAAGGCTAAAATGAATAATATTCATCCTATACTAGATGTTAATATTAACAAACCAAATAACAATGCAATATATGGTATGAATAATGATATACTTATTGGCAAAAGTAAAGCAATGCCTGAAATGCTTTATTTTCTACATTTACACATACTTTGGACTGTTTGAACCTTTTATTATTAAAAATTGCACTGTATTTAATATACTGAGACAGCATTATTCAAATATGGTTCAGAATATCTGCCTGTACCAGTGGTGGGGAAAAGCCCTTTTTTCCCGGTCTGGGACCGATTCTCGATCTCTGAGACTGAAATTATTTTTTGAAAATGTGTTTGCCGGTCCCACTTTTGTCTTTTTTGTCGGTCTGAAGCACCTGTCCGTTTCTGTTATTGGAACAAATTCCTATCCGGACCAGCCTGCTCAGAGATCGGTATCTTGTGCATGATTTAAAATAATAATAAATAAATAAATAGTGGTAAATATGACTGGTGTTTCAGAAATCTGTGATTTTAAGTCTGCCATAAGTCGGACCTACCTATCAATCCACTGCCACTAGGCTAGACATTTGTCAAAGCCGCTGCATGAACGCGTCACGAGATTAAACAGACGTTAACAATAACACCATTCTTTGTGAGAAAGCTATCGAGGTATTACACTCCAATTAAAACAAAGGAACCAGAGTTTGCAACTGGTTACAATCAACACCTGTCAACACCTGTACAGAGCTGTCGGGTGGAGTGTCTGAGGCAAGAGGTTTTTGTAAAATACATGCAAACTGCTTGAAATAGCATAAAATATATTGAAATAATCTATAAATGTATTTATTGTGGACTGTTCAAAGTAGTGTATTAAAGGACTTTAAAAACAAAAAACAAAAAAGCTTTCCACTTTTTTTATCTTTTTTTTGTAACAAGACGATCTACATCAGCTATCTCTAGAGCCAGTAGAGGTCAAATATTATCCAATCAGCGACAACGTTATTACTTGTTTTGGCTAAAAGTGTGCTAGCTCAAGCTGTCAAATGCTTCAACGGTGTCATCTTTTATTAATTTTCAGGATACTACTGAATACTGGTACTTTTTATACATATATGGGAGTTAAAAGTCATAACTTTTATTTCTTGTTTTGTATATTATTTATTCCATTATGTAAAATATAATTATATACAATTTGGGGGGTGGGGGGGGGGGTTGCTGGTCAATGTGATGTAACATTTTTCTTTCTTTCATGTTTTGATGTTTATCGTTTTGTGTTCATGATTCAAGGTAAAAATATACAAACGCCACTATGATTATAAAAAAACCCCACTATTTGGCAAATATCGCCTTTTAAATGATTTTATAATTTTTATTTTTATTCCTTTCTCTTTTTTTTCTCCCTCTACCCCCCCCCCCCCCAGTAGTGATGACATCATGTGGGACCGATTGACAATTTTATTTTTCTCCCACCCCTGGCCTGTACTATACTCAACAAAAATAATTACGGTCAACAGATATTTTAACATTATCCTTTAAATATGATGGAAAATACAACTTCTTCAGTTGACAGTTGTCAGCATTGTGGCATGTTCTCAAACTCAATGACTGAAATAACAATTTAGAGGGAACACAATGACAAATATCATTCTGAACAAATGTGTAACAAATACTAGCCTAATGCTCATTTCAATATTTTTCATAAATATGTGAAATACCCAGTGTTTTCTGCATGTATCACCAGTAAAATGTTACTGAAACAATGTGTAGAAGTCATATATATGACCAAAACATGCTAACATAATATGACAGTAACAAAGAATTATATTATAATATAAGAAAGTTTACTAGCCCTTAATTAAATTTGTGAGTATACATGTATGTGCATCAATATTATGAAGATGTCCCTCTTTACTAAACACCAGTTTTAAAAATTTAAAACATTAGTTTTGTGTACCTAATTTCTTTTGCATTTACATGTACGATTCATCTTATCTAGTCTGTGTTGTAATATTTTTAGATTTGCCTCTATATTTACATAGTGCTTAACTTATGCTCAGGTGTATATAATTAGTTTCTACATCGAATATTGTCTAGGAAAGTTTTGACTTCCTTTCATATTCCTTTGTATTTTCATGCAATTAAAATATGTCTGTCTTTATCACAATTTCTGGTATTCTTCAGGCTCTGCTCTGGTTTCTCCATCAGCTCTTATGGTATAATATCACTATTTCATCTTTAGTGTTCCTTCTGAAATTTCTCAGCCATATGACCATTTGGTTGGGGAATAGCCTGGATTGCCTGGTATGACTGATGCCAAATGACAACTTGGTAATTTGTTCTCTTTATGTGCATTCTCAGAGCATTCTCAGTGAATGTAGAGTGGAGAAGGCTGATTTATACTCTACTGTAGTTCAATATTATCATCCTTGGTTTGGCAACAAACATTTCCAGATATTTCTCAAGCCATAATGTTTTTTGTGTTATTTGCACCTGCAGAGAAGGTATATGAAATTATCTACTTCTTAAATATCTGAACATCAATTTTTGCTGACCTTCCATGAGCTAAGAACATTTCAAGGAAATCTTGGTGTTGCTTAAGAATTTTCAAAACCATCAGTTTTCCATTCTGCAAAAAAGCACTGTTGGTATCATAGCCAGTAATGGCAAGCAGAGCTGGAATTGCTAGTTGGTGTCTTCCCTGCATCCAAGTTTAGTGTATAAAAATGTTCGTATCTGGGATAGTGAACTGGCAGCAATGTACAGACATTGAAGTATAATCTTTGTCTCTGCATCTTCTTGTGTACTTTACAACACCCTCAGACATGTACTTTGTCTCACAAATAGAACCCTCTTCCCATGAAGTTGAGGGCAGAGTTTTCTTTTCTTTTTTCATTTAAAAGTAATGACTTCCAGTCTTGAGGCCTTTGTAGGGATTCCTTAGATCAAGTGTGGCTTGGAAGAACCCCTTTCACATGAAAAATGTAGTGCCAAACCACGAATGCTATTATTATGCTACTGTAGTTTAGTTGCAAACCTTCTATCCAGGAGAGATTCCCTGAAAATATGCTGTACCAACAGAGCAAATTACAAGAGAGCAAACTGTCATGGTCTCATTTGGTATTAGTCATATCACAAAGCCCAGGGTATTCCTCAACCACATGCACATCGCTGAGAAATATCAAACAAAATACTGAAGCTGGAGTGGATGGTTTGTAATCTGATTCTATAAGAGCTGTTGACATATTGAGGGAGGAACAAGAGCAAATGTTCAGAGGAAAAATAAGAGATTACAGATATTGTGAACATGATAGACATTATGTTTGAGTCAGATGATAAGACTGAAATAGGAAAGAAAGTCAAGTGCTAGATATGCCTGATAGCTATATTTTATGTCAATTATATACACCTAAGCATAAATTAAGCACAATTTAAATAGAAATATGTTTTTAAAAATATTACAAGCTTCTGTGAGATAGATGAATTGTAAATTTAAAACACACATGCCGAGGAGAGGTACTTCTAATTGGCTGGTACTAAGAACAGAGGGACATCTTCATAAATTTGTGAACATAGTATATAAACTCCATATACTGAACAGTGTTCTTGCTGGTTGAAAATTAAAGGAGGGCCGCCATGTGGCACAACCTTCAAAAAACAAAACAAAACAATAACGAAAAGCAAAAAAAAAAAGCAAAAAAAAAGCTTGCTTACCATATATCGTGTGTTGGTTGGTCGACTTTGTAGAAAGCCATACTCCTTATTTTGCCTGTCATTATTTGGTACAAAATCGTTGATACGAAATACAAGCCGACTCATGTTGTGACAGTTGTCGGTGTAACATTCACTGGCAATTACAGTTTTTCTGATCCGATCAGTTTTAATATTATTAGTTTAATAAAGATTTCAAGATATATGTAAAACAATAAAGATGTTTGTAAAGTGATCCCCTAATGTGGGGTTGAGTGCGTTGTTAAATAAAACATTTCCTTCTTCTTCTTTCCCCTAATGTGGGATTAAAAAAATTCTGTTCATTTTATTTCCATCTTCATCGAATGAACTGTTTTGTTTTTGGAAAGGCAGTGTATATATTATTCGGCACCCAAGATAAATCTGCAATTGAGGACAAAATACCAGACGATAGTTAGTGGAAACAAAAGACAGAATGACCGGTCTGATCACATGACACATTTGGCGTCAAATAAGTATTTTTTCCACACGGAGATTGCTGAGTCAATAAAAAATAAAATGTTTTCATTGCTCAAATAAAATAGAACTTTTATTGTGTGTATCAAACATACAAATGGACACAGGTATGGGACAAAATGGAGGCTGTTAAAAATACTGTCATAAGCTACTGAAGGTTTTCGTCAGTTGTTTTTTTCATACACACAATGCGGCTTATTTCCTTTGATGTTCAGTGTGCTGAATGATGATTATTTTTGTGTGGAAAAAAGTGCATTTGGAAATAGTGGAGATTGGTGCTATAAAATATAGTAAGGTGTGGGAAAATAAAAGAGAGGCGTTGAAAAATAAAGGAGGGCGGCAATATGCAATAGCGGGGCGGGCCGCCCCGCTTAAATGGAGCAGCGAGAACACTGCACTGAACCACATTTGAATAATTAAGCCTCCATATGTTAAAAAAAACAACCCCAGGTCAATTTTTTTTAAATAATAAAATTAAGCTTCAGGCAAGCCTAAGTATGTGTATATACATAGAAATTAATACATTTCTGGCATTGCTTAACTTATTTTGAGAAGTATATAATTATTCATACCTCATATTTGTTTTGTAGTTGTTATTAACTACTTTATAGAATAAAAGGAAGGATGTAGAAATAGAAAATTGTAAACTTCACATACATCATATTTGGGTCAGAAAAAATGATTGAGAATTGGGAATGAAAGTTAAGATTTTTATAGTGCTAGATATTTGCCTGATGACAATATTCTATATAGATGTCAATTATATACACCAAAACATAAGTTAAGCATAATATAAACAGAACTGCAATTCTAAAATATTATAAAAAGCAACAAACAAAAAAATCCTGGCGACTATAAGATGAACTGTTGAGATAGGTGAATTGTATATGTAATGCAGACTTGCCTAGAATGGTATGTAAATTCACTTTTTATGTTTCAAAGACTTGTGATTAATATAAAAATATTCAAAATATCCATGTAAATGGTTTAAACAACATGTACTGCACCATATTTAAATAATGCTGCCTTCAGATATTAAATACAATACAATAATAAAAGGTTCAGAATGTTTTAAGTACAGTATGTATATACAGTCAGACCTCGTTACAACTACCGTCGTTACTACGACATTTACACCATCCGACCACAAATTGTTGGGAACGAACGTACACCAATGTTATTCTGTTCATTACACCGGAATTCACACCTTCCGACACAGACAGAACAAATTAGGAACAAACATGCATCCGACATCTGAACACACTTCTTTACAATGACATTACATAATCAGAGATGCCATAGCACGTTGGCAGTATACACAGCCATTTGGCATCCTTGATCTCCGAATTACTGATGTTGGCTAAATCTGTAGACGTGTGTTGCTTTTGAACATAAGTCTTTAGTCCTTCAATTAAAGGATTAACTTCGAACAATCACGTCTTCCAAGTTTTTTGAAATTTTATAAATGAAGAGGGTACCAATTGTAGTGGCTTTAACCACGAGAAGATTAAAATGACAATATATATAATAATAATAATATATTTAATGATGATCTGTGGTCGATACCCATTGTGGACCCATTGAGATATTTTTTTTTTCAGCCAGTGCACCACGACTGGTATATCTAATGCAGTGGTATGTGCTATCCTGTCTGTGGGATGGTGCATATAAAAGATACCTTGCTACTAATGGAAAAATGTTACTGGTTTCTTCTCTAAGATTGTCAAAATTACAACTTTTTCACACCTAACAACAGATGATTAATACATCAATGTGCTCTAGTGGTGTCGTCAATTTCGATACAACCACAATTTCGATATAACGACATACTTACCCAGGGACGAACGTGGTCGTTGTAACGAGGTCTGACTGTACACATGCACATAGAGAATTATATATATTGGGATCTGTTTAACATTTGCTGGCGAGTATACCCCCAGTACTAATCTATACCACATATATTGCATTGCTTTGTGGTTTGTTGTTATGAACATGTAATTTAGCATGAATAGCATTCAAAATTTGATCTTAAACCTGTTCAAAATATATCTGGATGTTAACTTCAACATTGCATGCAGTTTTTTCATATATTATATTTGTAATACTCAGGGCATTTCAAATTCATTGACTCGCTATACTTAGATGCCAAAAATGTATTATTTTTGGGTGGAATACATTCACCAGTAACCCAGCTTTAAAGTTAAAACAGTGATATAATCCAGAATTATTTTCAAATATTTTTGAAAATTATGTGGAATATTCACCTTGATAAAAAATTTGCCCTGTTAAAAATAAATAGGGTACCTACACTTAAACATGCCCTACGGGCACACCCACCAACAGATTGCCTGCAGACAAGCTGATTTGAATATGTCTATGGATATACTCATCTTGAAAAATCCCGGGAGGGGGGCAGGGGGGTTATAGTGGGCCCACGGTCTACTTCTACCGCATGCTGCCAGATCGATCCCTCTCTAAGGCGACCAACAGCAAAGGAACCAAAAAATCCAAGGATAGGATAACAATTGTGTTGTGTGCCAATGCCGATGGTTCTGACAAGCTTAAACCAAAGCCGAGGTGCTTTAAGAACTTCAATGTAAATTTGTACGTGGACTACGAGGCTAAGGTCTCACTACACAGATCACTTCCGGGTGAGAGTTCATTCATCACGGTCCACTATAGTTCCTAATTGTGACACACGTTATGGTTCACATATTCACTTCTAGGAAATGGTGAAGAATTAAAACAATATGTATGTTTAATGGTAAGCCTTCAGGCTGTATTTTGTCAATGTTGTGTAATATTGTTCACTGATCTTTTGGGACATGGTTATATAGCACAGGAGACAGCCGGAGTGAATCGGTTAATGAACCACCTGTTGGACCGGTACTTCAGGCAGATGCGGTCATATAGCAAAAAACTGAAATGGAAATGTCCTCAATTTTGGAGTGAAAATAAATGCTTATATAATGTATGTTTGCAATGGTGTATGTTGTTAGTGCCAACGAGAACCCATTCTATTGGCAATCCTCAATTGAAGTTGGGCAATTTAACGTGTTTCAATGGCAGATGACATCTGTGTAGTGAGACCATAATGTAAAACATGAAATTACTGTTTATCCCCAAAAATATAAGTTTAGCAAGTCAAAATGAGAATATACTAGTGTAACATCCTTATAAAAGGTAATTTCATCGATGTGGAGGTTAGCTAAGCTTATGGGGGCCCTCTTTGGGTATATATTGAAAACGTCAATTTTTTTTGATTTGAGTGTCTAACATTGAGTTTCTCATTGTAAAAGGTCAAAATTATCAAAAATTCACCCTAATTTCTGTGATTTTGTGCATAATGATTTTTTTTTTAATGTACAGTTATAGTGATAAACAGTTTTGATGGTATTCTGAATATATAACATAGTATTCTACTATAAAAGTATAATTTGTATCTGTCATTAATAATGAGTGGATCTTCAGGTTAAAATATACAGAAACCCCCCCCCCCCCAGGATTTCAAGACTTCACTATGAAACAATGGTTGCCCATAGCAACTATTGATGAAAACTAATATTATTAATGAACTAACTAGACAATTAGCTTCTTTGTATGTTCCTTATATCAGAACTACCAACAAGGTCATACATTACCATGTAGTGGCTGTTTGTTTGATGGCCATCTATTGTGTGGATGACCATGGAGTAACAATGTGATATGAAGTTTTATTGGATGGTATGGTGCATCTATTTTTTGGTGTAGTTTAGAGTTCTTAAGTTACACTGGTCTAGTATGGCTTTTCATGGTGTAAATGACCCATATTATCAAATTAACTTCAAACCAAGTTTGACAAAAGCTGTTCATAAACTTTAAGGTCTCACTACACAGATCACTTCCAGGTGAGAGTTCATTCATCACAGTCCACTATAGTTCCAAATTGTGACACACGTTATGGTTCACATATTCACTTCTAGGAAATGGTGAAGAATTAAAACAATATGTATGTTTAATGGTAAGCCTTCTGGCTGTATTTTGTCCATGTTGTTGTGTAATATTGTGCACTGACCTTTTGGGACATGGCTATATAGCACAGGAGACAGCCGGAGTGAATTGATTAATGAACCACCTGTTCGGACCGGTACTTCAGGCAGATACGGTCATATAGCAAAAAACTGAGACAGAAATGTCCTCAATTTTGGAGTGAAAATAAATGCTTATATAATGTATGTTTGCAATGGTGTATGTTGTTAGTGCCAACGAGAACCCGTTCTATTGGCAATCCTCATTTGAAGTTGGGCAATTTAACATGCGTGTCAACGGCAGATGACACCTGTGTAGTGAGATCTAACAAAAAGGCTTGGATGAATGGGGAGCTGTTTGCATGTTACTTGGAAAACATGAACAACCAAATGAAATGCCAGAAAAGACACATTTTGCTTCTCATGGACAACGTGCCTAGCCACATCATTCCAAAGAAACTTTCTAAGATAAGAATTAATTTCCTGCCACCAACCACGACAAGCCATTTTCAGCCACTTGATGCTGGCATTATCCAAGCAGTCAAGGGATACTATAGAAAGATGCAACTTCAACAACTTGTGCAGTGCATTGATGACAACAAAACTGGGAAAGAGCTTCAGTTACCACTCTGTGATGGGATTCGCTTTGTCAAACAAGGGTGGGATATTGTTAGTGTGATAACGATAAAAAATTGTTGGATCCACACTGGGATCATTCCACGAGAGCTTCACGAAGAGTTACGCTGGACAGCCGATGAACTGACACCTTTGCGGGATCTCGTTGGTGAAGTCACGCAGACTTTCCATCGATGAAGAGTTGAGAATGGATGTTGATGAATTTGTTAATGTTGACAAAGAAACCGAGACATTCGTAGATCTCACTGATGATTAAATTGTTCAAAGTGTGAGGAAAACTGATGACCAGAAAGATGATTCTGACCCTGAACCGGAAGAAGTTCCCTCATTGATTTGTGCGCGAGACACGATCAAAACAGTTCTTCGGTTTATAGAAGGTAATTCACATTCAGTTGAGTCTGATGTAAATTCAATGACTTCTTTCCAAACAAGAGTGAACGAGTCAATTTTGCTGAACACACAGCAGAAAAACATTCTGGACTATTTAAAAAAGGATTGACTTTGACATTGTTTAAATTTACTGTACACGTTTTTATATTTCCAATATTCAATGATGATTGACAAATTAAAATTAATGTTTAACTTGTCACCTTGTTTTCTCTTTATTTAGTTTTTTTTTGTTTATTGTCGTTTTAAACAAACTGTATGTCTAAAAGAACCATCACTTGCTGAAACAACTTTGCCATGAAATTAGTACCTTAGTTGGATTGTAATATTTCTGGCAAGCCTACCATCATGAAATATTTAATAAGAGTCCTGGTCACCACAGCTGCTGTAACTTTGCGCAGAGGTATAGCTTCTGGAAAGCAAGTATTTACGCACATTATCATCAGCAAATATTGATTGCCATTAGATGTACGAGGGAGGAGACCCACGAAGTCATTCAATACTTTGGAAAAAGCCTCTCCTACTATGGATATCAGTTTAAAGGGAGCGGGTGGAATTTTCTGACTTGGTTTCCCCACTTCTTGGCATATGTGACATATGTCTTACAAAACTCCTCAATTTCATCATACATTCCTGACCAAACAAATTCTGACACGATACATTCATACGTTTTCATTTGTCCCAAATGTCCAGCAAACAAACTCTCCTGACCCAAACTTAAAATTTCTGCTCCGTATATTTTTGGAACAACTACTTGGAATGTTGTTTTCTTCATGAGTACTCCCTTCTGCACATAAAAACATTCACTCGTTCCTTTTATTTGTGCGCGATCTATCACTTGTTCCCTTTAACGTCAGATCATATTTTTGTTCAATACACAATTTATCTTTACTCCAGGAAACCTGGGGAATGCCCCCTACATCATGGACTGACTGTTTTGTTTCTTCATTAGTAGTTACCAAATCGAGATCATTAGGCATTACTGCTTCAACCAACTCAGTCCCATTTGATACCCTAGTTATTTGTGTATTACACAGATCAACTGTGTCCTTATTGAGAGCCTGGTTTTTCTTTGTCACTGACCTAGTGGTAACACACGCTGGAAAGATTTCTACATCTACCCCAGTTTCTGTGCTAATGGGCTTCTTCATTATCTCTAAATTGGGACACCCATGACAACACTTCTCTGTTAAATCATTACCCAATAAAATGTCCAAGCCCTCAACAGGTAATTCATCTATCACCCCAAGCAGAACATCGCCAGATGTAAACTGTGATTCTAGTTTAAATCGGTGAATCGGTACCATTATGAAATTTCCACCTACCTACTTCCCCCAGTAGCTGAACTCTGGATCATATACTGCATTTTTAACAATTAAAGATTGCCACGCCCCCGTGATGCGAATAAAGTAACTGGTTTGCCTAAAATATTCCCTTTTGAAATATATTTATCAAACACCATGTTGTCTTTATGTCCTTGAAACTGAGAAGAAATGTCCACTGGTTGATTGCTATCCGTTTTAACAAACCCAACAACCCGTTCATTATCATGTTTCCTTGCAAAGCGGTTGGAAATTACACGTCCCACATTTTTACAATATCCACATTTAGGAACAAATGATCTACCATTAGCTGATAACCCCTTGGTTTTTGGTAGGGACCCCAATTTATGTGTAGACTCAGTCTTTCTAGTCTCAAGAAACCTTGCAGGCATGGTGGATAAAAAATTGCTAGTTTCCCCACCTTCTCCAGGTTTTCTAAACCCACTGACATTAAATTTCTTACCTGGAGGGCAGTTACTGTGAGCTTTGTGTATCAATGCATAGTTATCAGTAGTAGTAGAAGCTGTTTGCAATATATCAACCCTTTGATCTTCTACATGTATTTGAACAGACACTGGGAGACAGTTTTTAACTTCTTCCAAAACAATTAATTCTCTTAATTGGTCATAACCGCCCTGTACCTTCTGTGCCCGTGCCCATTTGTTAAATAAGTTTTCCTTTTTGTTGATAAATTCCGAATAAGTTTCACCATCACACTTTTTAAAATTTCGAAACGTTTGTCTGTATGCCTCGGTGGTTATTTGGTAGGCCATTAACACTGCAGTCTTAAGCAAGGAATAGTCTCTATAGCGTTCTTGTCTGATAAGGCATTATACACTTGAGTAGCTTTTCCACGGAACCTACTTTGAATTAAAATGCACCAATATTCAGCAGGCCATTTCATTTCCCTAGTTACTCTCTCAAACTGTTAGAAGAACTTCTCTACTTTACCCTCCTCAAAATTGGTGACAGACCGGTAGGCATCATTGACTCTAAAATTACTGGAGTTATTATCCCTATCCTGACTAGTTTTTTTCCCCTACCTCCATCCTATGTTCATGAATCATTTTAAGTTTAACTCAAACTGCCTATCTAACTGCTTTTCTGCCCGAGTAAACTCCTCTCTCTCTATTCTTTTTCTATCCATGTCCAATTGTTTTTCTTGAAGTTTTAATTGTCGAAATTCTATTTTCTGCTGAACAGTTAAAATTGAACTATGAATATGTTCTAATATATTTCCTCCCTCATTTTCTGATTCACTCTGTTCCTCCATACTCCCAAATAATCTCTATTACCCGAGCTCTGATATCAGTTACCGTTTTGTCATAGGTTATTAATTGAAAGATTATGTTTATTTGCCAATTCAATTAATTCGGCCTTTTTGCTTTTCTTAACAATGTACATGTATATGGTAGGGTTGTTCAACAAATCTTGATTCATATTTATTGACTGTGTTAATATTTTATATGGATACAAAAAATAAGCTATATATGTCACTAGAATTTCTCACGTCACTTTTGCACTGGAATAAAAATCACAATCCCGGAACGAGAACCCCATTTAAGATTCTTGTCACAGGACCGGCACAAATAGGTGATATACTTTCTGGTATAATCACCGAATTAGTTTGGCTCTTCCCGTCTAGGGAATGGGTGCTTTTTGTGCCCCATGCATAACAAGAACATTAAGAGAAGGTGTGACATTAGCTTATATGACAAATTACTGCTATCCAAATAAACTAAACAACCGACTAGGGTGAGTTTTAAAATGGTAATTATTAATATCACAATTGCTCACAATACATATATTACATTTAAATATTAATAACAATGTCTTATAAGTATTTTCGTATTTGGAGTTACGTGACAAGGAATGGATCGTTAAGTTAATAAGTTACCGTAACTTATTAGAACTCTATTGAAGAAAGGTGTGTTAAGTAATAAATTATAGCTAACAGTAGTTGTAGCCATATATTTATATAATATAGCCAATTTAAACAAAAGGTTATGCAATGAATCGGATGTCGCTGTGGACACCCAAAGATATCCCTGGAAAGGCTTGAAAAAGTGCCTTTCTTACATCTTTGGTATTGATTAGCGACAGTAAATGGTTAATTACACCTATCGTGACACTTAGTCGTTACATGAAGATAACTGATTCTAAGTGTAACTTGGCTGACTAAACCACTGGTAATAATGGATTAATTGGCTGATGGCCAATTAAATCAGTATACTCAACTGTACTCCAACACGAGCCAATATGTTAGGTGTTTCTAAAATATAATCACTAATATCATATAATATACCAGTTTTCATTACTAATCAGAAACAGGTACTGGTTCCAGGTGACTGGCTATAAATATACATATTTCAAACTCAACAATCGGTCAATTGACAGTATTTAGTAATAACTTCTTGTTACAAACACAGGATTGTTAACTATACATCATGTCTGTTGCACAACAGAAGGCCCTAATTAGGTGGTGTTGTTCATAGGAACAACAACTGTAGGCAAGGGGTCTTTAATGGGTAAACAAACTAAGAGCTTGACAGAATCCCGTCATAGTCGTTATGTTAAAATGAAATTACTGAAATGAATGTAGCCAAGAAATACTAATGCTTGACTGATCACTGCAAACAGCACAACATGTGTCAATGTACAGTCTGGTGCCAAAGTAAAAACTTGAACCTACATATATTATGGCAACAAGGTGCCAAGTAAGCCTAAACAAGTTGGGGTCTTGACAACTATTTTGTAATTGTTTTTTAAATCAGACCGAGTCCAAAATATTAAGGCGACTTCAACTTCTCACTACTAACAACTCAGCAAAGAAACCGTTCATTTTTTGCCAGCTAGATTAGGGCCTGATATACATGTACCTACCCAGGATCTTCAACATTTCCATCAGCTAGTTTGTTGCCAACTCCTCCTACTCTTAAACCACAATCAAGGCATCTGCCATCTGTAGTTGGCCGACCACACTGAAACAAATTTTAAGTAGAAATTCATGCAGATTAATAATAAACATTATAATGAGTGAAAAAACCACATCTAGTAAAAATGTAGAATTGACACACTTATTTAAATTTATATTGTTGATAAAATAATATCAATGTTTCAGTTTTGGTTAAGACATATGCAAGTTATGTTTTGTTTGTTATGTTTGAAAATTAGACTGAAGCAGCTTTCATATCCCAATATCTGTTCCAACCCTGAGTGCAAGCAGCATAACACATTTATCCACCTGTTTTGATGAATATAGGTGCAGGCATACATTATTCCAGTATATACCAAGCACACATTTTTCCTGAATATACTTTTATATTATTTATTATGATTTTTTATTTGTTATGTAAAGTAGCAATCACACCTTTCCATCTTATAATATAATTTCCTAATGTAAAATACTAGAAACACATCTACAATAAACAATGGAGAGGCAATAGGCAAAGGTGTTAACGTGCACATTCAGGGCAAGCTGTTGTTGCGCACGCCTGTCTTGGGCACAAGAGCCGCCCTTAGCCGGCTCTCCTCTCCAGGACAAGAAAGGATGGGGGGCTGGTGGTGGTTGGCATAGCTCTTTTATAGGGTGGCCGGGTTAACAGTGAATTAGTCACAGCATCAAAAGGATATTGAAGAATTGTGTATCATAAAGTGAAACAAAATATACATAATCTATCCTAAATAATTAAATAATAAAAATACATAATCTAGCTTGAAATATTAAATATACATACGTCAATAATAAAGTATGGATGACCATTGGGACAGCCTGAAATAGAGGATCACAATTAGAGCCCCAAAAATAAACTGATAAACAAGACACAACAAACAGGTGTTTTGAATCTCTTTTTTTTCAAAGCATTAAATATAGCATTTGAAAAAACATATTCACCAAGACATTCTAACCTGTAATGTAATCATTAAAGGAATAATTAAGAAAGGCTTTTAGACTTGTATGCATATGCAACCATATTTAAAGCACATTATCGCTTAAAATCAACAAGTATATTGGTATATTTAATTGATAAAATGCTAAACATGTGATGGCTATTACATATAACATGTTCAGCCATTTTGCTCTAACCCATCTGGTGAGTAGGGGTCTGATGCACGAACCGAGACAACTGAAAGTCTTTAACAAATTGTCCTGGATTATATATATACTCTTCAAAAGAAGAAACGCAAAACCACATTGTCGTAACATTTGGAGAATTGATTTAATTATTGAATGGTGAGTCCGATAATTACCAAATGTTGCAGGATTGTTCACAATTCACTCTAGTCCATTGTGAGTAAGTGATAGGACACACCACCAAGGTCAAGGTCATCTGGAGTCAATACCGGGTGTGGCCTCCGCGTGTGTTGACAACTGCCTGGCACCGCCTGCCCATTGAAGCAACCAGAGTATGGATGACGTCCCGGGGGATAGTGGCCCACTCGGCCTGCAAGGCTGCTGCCAGCTCGGGCAGGGTCTGGGGCTGTGGTTGTCGCTGTCGGAGGCGTCGGTCCAACTCGTCCCATAGATTCTCAATTGGGTTCAAATCCGGTGATGTCGATGGCCAAGGAAGGACATTAATGTTGTTGTTCTGTAGGAAAGCTGTTGTGAGACGTGCTGTGTGAGGCCTGGCGTTGTCATGTTGGAACACTGCGTTGGCGTTGGCCATAACTGGAACGATGTGTGGCCGGAGGATCTGGTCAATGTAGCCCTGTGCATTCAGGTTGCCCTGCACGTGGACCAGGTCAGTTCTGCCAGTGTGTGAGATGGCTGCCCACACCATGACACTACCCCCGCCGAATCTGTCCACTTCCTGCACGCAGTTTGCCGCATAACGTTCACCACGACGCCTATACACGTGACATCTTCCATCATGACGTCGGAGCAGAAATCGGGACTCGTCACTGAACCACACCTGTCTCCATCGCAGTTGAGGCCATTGTCGATGAATCTGGCACCACTGCAGTCGGAGTCGACGGTGTTGTGGTGTTAAGATGACACCTCGAACTGGACGTCTGGCACGAATTCCTACCTCACGTAGGCGGTTCCGTACGGTCTGGTCGGATATCCTGCACAAACCTGGTATTGCTGCGGCTGTGGAGGTGGCAGTAGTCAATCGTTCCCGAAGGTGGCGTACCCGGATGTAGCGGTCCTGCCCGGGGGTAGTGACCCGTGGTCGACCGGATCTAGGGAGGTCACGTGTTGATCCATGTTGCTGGTAACGGTCCCACAGTCTGGAGATGGTGCTTGGGGACACATGGAATGCCCTGGCAACGGCCGTTCTGGATTCGCCTGCGTCTAGTCGGCCGATGGCATTGTTTCTCTGCGGTTCACTGAGACGTGGCATGTCCTGGATTGTCAACTGTCGGCCAGATACAGAGGCCAGGCAAGCGAACACCCTGCACTTTTATACTGTCGGTGTTCATGTTGCACGTGCAGACAACGCACGTGCAGTGGTGACATGGTTTGCACGTGGCTGCGTTTTTGCGAATATTCACATTTTGGAACTTTATTGTACAGTAGCTGCGTTTTATCGAATGTAACCGTGGGAATGTGTTTGGGACATGCAATGACCTTATATTCACAAAGCATGAACCGGTAGGAAACATAAAATCGGAGTTATAACCCATTTGTACCCTTTTGCGTTTCTTTTTTTGAAGAGTATATGTCAAGATTTTGACGTGTGACTATGACAGCGATGTTCGAGACTTTAGCACGATTGTCACAGCATTTGTTGTATTTCTATTTATAAACAAGAAAACCCCTATAAATGTCTTTCAAAACACTCCAATATATAAACATATAAAAAAAACGCCTAAATACATCGATAGAAAATATTTCATTGCAATAAATATTATAAGACTTCATTTGACATTGATATTGTATAAGGAAACTACTCTTTACAATATTTGATGTGGTGAGTATTGCTAAAGTTAATATTGTGGCACTGTGGCACAAATCATTAATAAGGTAAAAAGATATGAAGAAAGCTGTTTTATAAAATCGGAGAAACTAGTGTTTCACAGCAACACGTCTGTTGCTTTTATATAGTTTTGAATAATTGTGATATGATAAGTTTTAAAATTAAAATCCATCACAGGATTATGGGCCACACTATTTAAAAATCCTAGATTTGTGCTTGCCTATTAAACCATACCTGTAAATCACAAAAAAAATATTTCTAAATGTCCCCTTTATGTAACATCGAAGACAATCGGATACCCTCTCCCAAGTAAAACAACACATGCTTTATTTATACAGTAAAGCATATAACATTGGCATCACACATTTTATATATCTATAACTTATAAGAATTATATAACAGATCACCAAAAACATTTTGATATTTTTATATATTTTAATAAAAATAATTTTATACGTTTTCGCTAGTTAGATATATTTTGAAACAACTCATAAAACATAGACGTCGGAAGATGGCGGTAAATGGTGTGTGTGTGTGTGTGTGTGTGTGTGTGTGTGTGTGTGTGTGTGTGACATTAAATATGAGGTCATATATAAATATGAATATATAAACATAATTTAAATTCTTCATAATCAACTCTGGTCATATTAAATCAGTTTCTAATGATGTAACATTATGAGCTACATTCTTGTGGTCTGTTAAAGTAAAAAAAATAAAATAATAATAAATAAAAATATTTATTCAAATCCATATTCTGATTGGCCCCCCACCCCTACTTCCCAACCAGTGCACCACGACTGGTATATCAATATCCGTGGTATGTGCTAGTATTGGAAATCAGTTGCAATTTCATCATCGATCATCGGTTGTAATCAGTTAGCACTAATCGATCAGCTTTCAATTATACAATCGGTTAGAATGTATAGGAACGTTGAAAGGATCGGACAAATTCAGAACTATGCACCTATTTAAAAAAAACCCCATATGATCATCTAAAATGTCTGAAGTAGTAATTTTTACTTTTAAATGTTCTTAATCTCCCAAACAGATATCTTTTATATGAAATGTGAATTTTGTTGCAGGTTTGTAGAATATTTTGGGGAACAATATAGCAAACGCATAAATGTAGAGTTCAAATAGTATATAACAGATTAATTTCTTCAATATAGGTCCATATCCATAAGCAACTGAAAAGCTACATTTAAGCATGATAGTTTATTCAAGTAGTTTGTTATACAACTGAAACAAAATGCGAGGGAAAACAGAAAATTGCTTAAAGTAAAAAAAAACTATACTTCAGACATAAAATATGCTGGGATTTGGGTTTGTTTTCACGTGTAGGTAAAATAAAAAATTACAATATATAAATACCCATATCATGATACACTTTTATTTTACTTTGTGTTAATGACTACTAGAAATCAAGAAACATACACAATATTAGCACACACATACTGGATTTAATTAATACAAATTCTGACGAGCAAGGAAATATTCACTGCAACTTTTTGTCAATGTTATGCTTTACAATTCTGTACTGCACAGCATGAGTATTAGAACCCAATTGAGTTTTAAGTTCTAATTTATTCCCTTTATTGCATGTTTATCTCATTATTCACCAACAAAAAAGAGAGAAGAAATTAAGAACTGTGGACTCAAAAATGTCAAATACCTCATGTATAATTCTATTCTGCTACAAGTTGTAAGTGTCTTTCAATTTCAGAAACTTGATTTTGGATAACGACTCCTCTATAGAGCACATTGATTAACTACCAGTCAAACATTTGGTAATTTCTGACAGTCTTACAGAAAACCTGCTACATTTGTCCATTAGCAGCAATGGATCATATATATGTACTTTTCCAAAGACAGAACTGCACACACAATGGTTTTTGATATACCAATTGTGGGGCACTAGTTGAGACAAGAAAAGAAAACTAAATCAGAAAATGGGTTGATGCACTGAGGTGATTTGATTCTATGAAGCAAGCACCTCCAGAGAATGCTTGATATACTAACTGTGTTCAGTAACAAACTAGAATTCCATAAAATTAAATCCTTTGTCTAACTGGTATATTGTTAGATTTCCCCTCAAAATTTCAAAACAAGAAAATGAATTAACAATGAGGAACTGTTAAACAAAAGCACTGATTTTGTAAAAAGAGTGTATTACAATTTCTCAGAGTAAAACGTTAACAGAAAATAAATGCTTACGATACACCACCACATTTTTCCATTGATGGTCCTTTTCAATATTTTCCAAAATAACCTGCTTCATCTTTTCGACGTCATCTTGTGGCATTGTTGGCAATAGTGTATCCTAAAATGGGAAAATAAAAATTGATCTTAAGTTAAGTTACAAAAATGTAAAATGTTTCATTAGAATTTTGTGTTTCTTATGAAGCCATCTTAAATGTTTAGGCATTGCATATTTTATGCATATTAGACTTTCCTTTCACAGATGTCTTAATTTTTGTTCCTGGAGTTTCTCTCTATAATAATGTTTGGACCTGGAGTAATAACTTAATTTTAGTAATAAATGCTTTAGTTATCTTTGGGTCTGGAGTCATGATGGCCTGTACTTGATAATCGATGTGTACATTTCCGTACTTTCATATTCAGTTATAGATATTCCACTTTGTGCCTTGTGGTACCCAGTATGTTACATAAAGCAGTTCAACAAACTAACTTGTCGACATATTTCCTCCACTGAAGTATGAAATTTATATTTGACATCAATTTGATATTGGCGTTTAAGGTGAGAACCCATGAGCCTGCAGGTTTTTGCATGCAACAAAAATGGTGTTACCAACTAAACACTGCAATGCACAAAGTATAGTCTTTGTCATGTTGTTAACAATGCTGTTTAGACTATCGATTGTAGTTACCAGGTCACATCATGCAAAAATGTAAAAATTGCATAACACAATGGGATCTATACCTCAAGACACTTAGAAAAAATGTACAATAAACTTAAGTACACATATAAAGGCTGCACAAGAGAAAAATACCAGTACAAAAGTGACATCATTTGACCTCCATCAAAACTTGCACACACCATACATTAAACCTGGTACTGCATTTATAAACTTCACCTGTAGACATAAAACACCTGAATTTACAACTGCAAAACAAATAATTGATGGAAAGACAAGTCAGTGAGATTGGTTCAGTAGCGGATCCCGGGGTGTGTGTGTGTGTGTGTGTGTGTGTGTGTGTGTGTCTCCCCCCCCCCCCCCTTTGAAAACCGACCATAACCTTTAAGAGGAAATGATGCCACTACATTTCACAGCAGTAGACTCGTTAACTAGCAGAACAATAGTGGCGTGACGTCACTAAGGATAGGTTCAGCGCTGAAACATACACAATAACATAACAAAATATCATCACCTATTACATTTGGACCTCCTCCCTTTCAGAAATCATGCATCCGGGCCTGTGGTTCAAGTCTTATGAGATTCAGCTAAGAGAGGATACCACAGAGCAACCTCATCATCTACTGTTGTCTTGAGGTTGTACACTACAGGGCCAGTGCACACCCCCCCCCCCCCCCA
Source organism: Gigantopelta aegis (assembly GCF_016097555.1). Classification (NCBI taxonomy): domain Eukaryota; kingdom Metazoa; phylum Mollusca; class Gastropoda; order Neomphalida; family Peltospiridae; genus Gigantopelta; species Gigantopelta aegis. Next base: position 11,521,115 of record NC_054702.1, on the reverse strand, counting down.
CTAAATTTTTAACTTCAAATAAGGATTATCTATGAAATTAAATATGTTTTGGTGATCACGTGTTGCGAAATGACTTTGTGCCCCCCCCAGTTTTTCAAGGCATGCTACAGCCCTGCACTACTTAAAAGAAACTTAAGTAAGTAAAAGCAAAACTGCATGTATTTAATCACAGTATTCAAACTAGCAACATGCTCATAGGATCTAGAATACGGTGACCTGATGCCTGAGGCTAGTGTTTTTTTTAGATTAAAAAAAAAATTCTGGTTAAAAATAAATGTTCTATGTTTGTTAAAAACTAATGTGCACACAATACTGAAAGAAAAACATTCATGTAAAAGCGTTATTAAGAAAGCATGTGATGTACACTGTTGACAAACTACGAATTCTCATGTAAGAAGACGTACTGTACTCGTCGTAGTGCTTATAGCAATGTGTTTAAGTTGATGTTTATTGCAGCAATCCTGGGACCATTATTGCATCATTTAAGTCTTGATGTCAGGATTTCAGATGTGTTTTGTCCTTTTTTTTTACAAACTAATTTAAAACAATACCTATAACGGAACAATTGGTTGACCAAACACCTACAAAAAAATCCATGCAGTTGTCGAATATTCCAATGTTATTTTTATGTGCACATGCGTTAGCTTAGCCTTTGATAAAACTGAAAGATAGACTTAGACAAAGCAATTATGTCCAAGAATAAATTTAATAAAGATAATTAAATATGGTTAGTTTTTACTGTATCTTGTATGTCATATTTGAACAACCGTATTTTAAGTTAACATCATTTATCACAGCTATTTATTTATGTCCAAAAAATTATTTGAAAACTTACAAAAACTGCAACTACATGAAACTGCATTACTGCCATTGTTTTCAACAAAGAGACATCATGTCTGAGAGGAAAAACATTCACAACTATGAACCAATGCAGCTGTCCATGCCTTCTCAGTGTATTACTAGTTGTCAATTAATTCATTGTTACACCCACTCAACAGTTAGAGCTGTCAATTTATGTCATAGCAAGTGGCTTGTCTCATGTATGAAATAAACATGCCTTTTATTTTTTACTTGGGTGGACTACACAGCCAGCCAGGATGAAATTGAAAGTGTTACAATGTTTTAATATGTTAAGGCTGCATCCAGGGAGAAACCTTAATTTCATATTACTACATTTGAGTTGAATGATTTGTATTTTTCTTTCAAGAGCTTTGACCCTTCATGAATTTATAGCAGATTTTTAGAACAGCAGATTTTTAACTCAAAGCCAAATAAATATATTTATTTTTACAACATTCTAATTGGGCCTTTATTTGTAGAATAACATGCTTACAGGCCCATAGATATTGTTATGAATATAATAAAGTCCACTTTCAAACAATCATAACTGATTTATTATATCAAAGAAGTTTGTGCTTAGCATGTGTTTCTTGGTGGGCCCAACTCACACACCAAACTATAACGTAATACATATATGCTATGAATGGCTATTTAAACCAACATCATATATGGCTATTAATACCAACATCGTAACATCTCCCCTTTTTAAGATAAGCTATGATTAACTAAAATGTTTGACTCCAGGATCATTAAATCAATGCAACATTGAACTCTGAGAATTCTAAACATGAACTAGGTAAATTAAAATTAAACTATTCTGGCTTAAATGTCATTGTCTTTCAAAATGTTTCTCATCAGTTCAGTAAACCACTAATACTAAAGTAATACCAAACATTATTCCTTCTTGAATATCTTTGTAGTGTCCTAAAAGAACATTCTTCCTGAATGGTTCCTCAAAATTAACAAAATGCAACTAGTAATGTAATAGAACAGTAAGTCTTTAAACTTCAATGGTCGGCAGACTGGTCTCCCAGAAGATGTTTTCACTGGAGTCGAGGGTTGATCTAGATTCTTACTGGATTCTGTTGAAGGTACAATCAACTCAGTAGGAATAGACGACTCGATAACTCTGTCTCTTTCTGAAGTGAGTCATATTGAGCTGGTTGATCTGAAGTACACGTAGATGGTCTTCTCTGATCACTATTTGGAGTAACGAGTTGTAGATGATGACGGTTTCTGCGGAATACACCCTGAGGTGTCTTAACGATGTAAGATCTATGGTAGAGTTCTGCTTTCTTTTACCGAAGCAGTTGTAGTAGACCAGTTCTTATCACCTTGCAGTTTAATTCTCACAGTATCCCCTGATTCGAGATCAGACAGAGACTGTACCCGATGTCTTCGATCAAAGTAAAAACGATACCCTAATTTCGCCTTTTCATCTGCCTTTTTAACAGCTTGACGATTTGGCCATTGCGGACGAAGTTTCTTCTGCAATACTGTTAAGTTTGTCCTCATTTGTCTTCCCATCATTAACTGAGCTAGACTTGCACCTGTAGCTGAGATGAGAGTTGATCGGTATGCCATCAGTCCTAGAAACAGATCTTGTTGTTCCACAATTGTTTTAGCAATTTTGACTGCACTCTCGGCCTGTCCGTTGGCTTGTGGAAAATGTGGACTAGTGAATGAGCATACAAAGTTGTACTGTTTTGCAAAGCTTTTAAACGCTGCTGACATAAACTGTGTACCATTATCCGATACAATTTCCTCTGGAACACCCCATCGAGCAAACATATTCTTCATTTTCTCAATCATTGTAACACTTGAAATGTCCGGTAGGTATGCAATTTCCAAGTAACGAGAATGGTAATCCATCATGACTAGATAGTGTTGCTGCTTAATTTGAAAGAGATCTGTAGAAATATTCTGCCATGGATGAAGAGGTAATGGAGTCGGTCTCAACGGCTCTTTATGGTGCGATGACCTATGTATCTGACAAAAGTCACACGCTGAAACTTTTTCTTTGATCAGTCTTGAAATTCCTGGCCACCAAACAGTCATCTTTGCGCGATCAAGACATTTGGACACTCCTTGATGTCCATTGTGAATGGTTTCTATGATCTCAGAATGAAGTGAAACTGGTATCACAATTCTGTCACGATACAAAAGTAAGTCATTTGACACAGACAATTCACTACGTGCATCAAAGTAACCTTTCACTGGTTCTGGTACAGCTTGTCGATGAGCTGGCCAACCATTCTTTGTATAACTCATGGCTGCCTGTAGATCTTTGTCTTTGAGAGATTCTTCTTTTATCTTTTGAATTTTAGCATCTGAAACTGGTCTTGTTGATTCAATCTGGTTGACGAACAGTTCTACATCTTCTTCTGTTGTCAAAACTTCATCAATCTTCAAAGAACTGCACGATAATGTATCAGGAACAATCAGATGTTTTCCTGGGACATATTCGGCTTTCGCATTGAATCTTCTTAGATGCATTAGAAGACGCTGACATCGCACTGGTACTTTATCAAGATATCGAGTGTTAATGAGTGGTACCAAAGGTTTGTGGTCAGTTAGTAGTGTGAACGTGTCTAATCAGATATCGTGAGAAATGTTCGCACGCCCAAACACTTGCGAGATACTCTTTCTCTATCTGTGCATACTTTGCTTCTCCCGAAGTTAAAGTACGAGATCAGAATACTACTGGTTTTAGCTGTTCTTCATGGTCTTGGAAAAGAGCTGCACCGATGCCATAGCTGCTGGCATCTGCACTCACAACTGTCTGCTTAGCCGGATCGAAGAAAGCTAAAGCTGGTGTTGACATCAACATGTCCTTCACCTTAGAGAATGAATCCTCCTGTTGTGGACCCCAATACCATGCACTGGATGATTTTAACAAATCTGTCATTGGTTTCATGACTGTAGACAAGTCTGGCAGAAATCTTCCCAAATAACTGATCATTCCCAAGATGCACCTCAATTCAGTCAAGTTAGCTGGAGATGCAAGATCACGAATGGTTTGAACCTTCTCTGGATTTACATGAACTCCATCGCCACAGATAATATGTCCATAATACTGGATCTCGGATTGACGAAAGCAACATTTGTCTTTGTTTAGCTGAAGACCAGATTTCCAAACTTTTGCAAGAACTTGGTTTAGTCGCCAGTCATGTTCTTCAACAGTCGAACCAAAAATACAAAATGTCATCCATTCAAGCTTCAGCTCCATCCTGATTGTCAAGAATATCGGTCATTTTCTTTGAAAAATCTCTGGCGCCAAGGTAATCCCGAATGGAAGACGGCGAAAGCAAAATCGACCCATTGGCGTAATAAAAGTAGTCAGTTTTGAGCTATCCTGATCAAGTGGCAACTGGTAGAATCCATTTGCAGCATTGAGTGTTGAAAACACCTTTGCCCCAGAAAGTTTAGGAGCGATCTTCCAACGTAGGTAATATAAATCGTTCGCTCTTAACAGCTTCATTCAATTTCTTTAGATCAACACAGACGCATACTTTTCCATTTTTCTTCAATACTGGTACCATTGGCGCACACCAATCAGTTGGCTCTGTGACTTCTTCAATAATACCTTCATTTTTCATTCGGTTTAGTTCATTTTTGACTTTCGACAAAAGCGGAAACGGAACTCTTCTTGAAGTTGCAACACTGTACGGCTTAGCATCATCTTTTAGCACAATCTTGATTGGTTCACATTTTAGCAGGCCTGGCTTTGTAAATATGTCACTACCAATTTCTTTGATTTGCTCAATGTGTTTTACAAATCCCATGCCTTGTGAAACCGAATGACCTAACAAGTTATTCACTTGGTTTCCTGCCACAACAAACACACGAAAATAATATTTCTGTCCTTTGTAAACAGTATGTGCCACGAATCTACCTTTGCAGTTGAGTTTACCTCCAGGACTGTTCAATATCTACTTAGCTGGCATCAGTTTCAGTCGAGTTGGAAAAGCGAGGTATGTACTTTCAGATATGACAGTAATATCTGTGCCCGTGTCAATTTTGAATTTGACAGCAGTATTATTCAGCTTCAAAGTTATTTCCCACGGATCAGCTTCATCAGAACATGTGATGGATCCAAGAAAAAATGCATTGCCCTCACAATCATCGTAACTGGCAGAGACAACTTCTTGAACACCCTGTTGATGATGTGACAACCTATAGCATGCTTGAAAATGGTTGTATTTGTTGCAACCATGACACCACTTTCCCATTGATGGACATTTTGCATTACGATAATGCTTACGATTACAGTTGTTACACAAAGGTGGAGTTTGCATTCTATTCTGCATGTTTCATGGTTTGTGCCAAGGCTGATAAGTAGAAGTAAGTGGCGAAGATTTACTGAACTTCCTTGTGCTGAACTTGCCTGTTTGTCATTTGAAAATAACTTCTTCCAGGTTCCCTGTACTTGTGGAAGCTTGACCTTGACCTTGATCCTTAATCTGACTTTTTACAAGTTCTGACTGTCTCACTATTTGTATAGCTACATCTAATTCTAGATCTGCTTTTAGCTGTAATCTCTCTGACAGTTTTTGTCTCTGACATAATTGATCAAATCTTGCTCTCTCGTGAATGATATTTCATTTCGGTACGAAATGTTCCTCAAATTTGTGCAAAACTACGTTATAGTTATCTGTGTCAATAGTGAACGATCGAAATACATGTTCTGTTAAAATTCTTCGATGGGTTGAATTTTGGCATTTTCAGATTTTCGTTCAATAATTAACAAACCTGTTAATTTTCTTCGTGACGTAGCATTTTTGAGCACTCTGACACCATGTTATGAATATAATAAAGTCCAGTTTCAAACAACCATAACTGATTTATTATATCAAAGAAGTTTGTGCTTTCTTAGCACGCGTTTCTTGGAGGGCCCAACTCACACACCAAACTATGACGTAATACACATGTTATGAATGGCTATTAATACGAACATCGTAACAGGTATGAAATTTGGAGTGAGGGAGACAGTCTAGTGGGGGAGATAAACCAGTTTATTTTTATCTGTATTTACATGAACATGGAACAGGAAACAACACACATATGTTTGTCGGGGGTGGGGTAGGGGGTGCACATGCCTCTGCACTGGATCCTACAGTCCTGGCTTAAATCGTGTTAATAATTTTATTTATTATTCATGATTAATTATTTTTAATTTTCTAATTCATTGAATGAAATAAGCAAAATAAACACTACACTTCTAAGTTAGGAACATATATTTTGTTCAGTGCATAATAGCAGCATCTATAACAAAATACACTGTAACATTAGTACACTGTAGATAAAATCGGTTGACAATTAACAGTTGCTAATTTAAGCGATGTTCATTTCGTCTGCACGTGAAAATTATGCTTTGCCACACCTCAGAACAACAGCTGTGAACTGTGAAAAAGCTGTGTGCAACGAACTGCAATACAAATATTAGTAGCTAGAAATAGCATCGATAAACACAACCACAGATTTGTAAGAATGCAAAATTAATATATTTAATCTTACAATATTTACACTGTTATTTTATTTATTATTATTTTAAAATACATACATGTATAAACAAATGAAATGTGTACAGGTATCAGCATTCAGACAGTGTTTGTTCTGCAGTTAAGAGTATGATAGACTGTCTGGGCATTTGTAAAGTTTACCATTTGTTATAATCTGGAAATGAGGCTCTATCGGATAATCAGCTATACCGGTTATTAGCATAAATTTGACACGCACCGGGGCTATGCAATTAAGCGGATTTGAATATATATGACTACAGTACTTGTTCCAACAAAATAAGTGATTTTCTGCAGATGGCCTAATTCTGTATCAGATTGACATTTTGTACATGCATGTATAAATGATAAATTTATAATACATTTTCAGAAAGTAGAAACTGAGAAAGAAAAAAAATTATATTCACAGTGAAAAGAGCTGGATTTGTAGCCATGGTGATCAGTGGATGTAAGAAATTCTTCTTTTTCTGGCAGTTTCTCAGAACAAGAGAAAAGTGAAACAGCATGCAGAGGATGCTCTGATCTCTCAGACTTTGTCCTGGCTGGAAGTTCAGCAGATGAGTTCGTTGTCCAAAGCGATTCTGTAGCAGCTTGTGCAGATCCTGTAAAAACAAACAACAAAATTAAAAAGTAAAGTTAAAAAAAAATCACAAATAATAAAATCCATGTAAATTGCTGATATAAATATTGATATTGTTTTGAGTTCACTTAAAATGCATTCTGTTTAGCTATTTAATAATAGTGAATTAATATGCAAAGAAATAGCTTTTTGTAACTTTTACACACAAGCAGATTAATGTAGATAATGATAAAAGAAATCCACTACATTAAATTAACTATGGGTTTTTTAAATTATTAATTGAAAATTTTTATATGCATAGGACCCACAAACAGGATGTAATGTCTGGAACAAAAACCCTCCAATGGGTTCTTGGATTTATCACATATTATTTCTTTGGATTTATTATTTCTGTTTACTATATATATTGGGGAAGGTAATATAACTGTTTAAAAACTGGGCAAATTTACTGAAATAAAACAAGAATATCTACTTACAATATTGCTTATACTTTCTGTACTGTCTGCAAATATGTCAAGATTTTCCACAGCTTTGGCCTTTAATAAATACACACAGTATGCCCCTATAAATGTCAACTTTTGGCAATAATACAATAATCATCAATAAATAGTGTTAATGCAAATAAATAACAGAAACCTGTAACAAAACATAATTAATTAGCGATGTTACAATAATCAATTATAATTTTTTTTTTTTTAACCAGTTTGGCTCTACTGATGAGACAATTGATTAAAAAAAATCTATAATCAATTATGTGGGGAAAATGTTAACTATAAATGTTTTCCAGTTTATATGATAGAATTAGTGTAAATATGTTGGGGTTGGGGTTTGTTTCATATGTACATAAAAAAAGAAGATATTGAAACATTATTAAAGGTAAAAGTACCCATTTGTAGGGTCTAGATTTCATTAAACAAAACAACAGGTGCATGGTCCTTATATTCTTTCTTATGTTAATATACTTCTACCTGATTGTGTAATGGAAAGTGTAGTAATGCAAATGTAATCAGTTCGTGCAATTAAAACAACCGTAATAACATTATAAAAATTTAATAGTGTAATTTTTATCTGGTTAAAAATGTCATTTGCTGGTGTCAAATAGACAATATAACACCCAGAAATCTCAAACCTCCATATGATTAACTCCTAATTTAACAAGCATTATGAGAGTACTGCTGAAGCAACACATGTACCATACTGCACCCAACAAAATTTCAGCTCGATATCTCAATGTATTGTGCACAAAAAATCAAAAAAATCCAGAAAACTAATTTTTGGCCTTTAACTTTGTCAAAAATAGGTAAATCGCCATGAAATTCTAACTTGAACTCTACATGATCAAGCTATACACAAAATGTCAGTTCAATAACTCAATTCATTGTGAAAAAACATCTGGAAAACAAATTTTGATATTTCCTAAGTTCAAGGGCTATAACTGTAAACAAGAGTACCGGTGATGTACATGACCTAGTATTTGTATGGTTTGATGGTTCTGTAGACACCTATATGCAAGATATGGTATGGACAAGGATTTACTGTTCTGTGCAGCTGACTGTAAAAAGTAGGTCACAGTGACCTAGTAATAGTACACGACACACTGCCATCCCAAGTTGTTCTTACATGTGAGGTTTGATGGTCCTGTATGCATCTGTATGCAAGATATGGTCCGGACAAGGATTTACTGTTATGTGCAGTAGACTGAAAAGTAGGTCACAGTGACATAGTAATAGTATGCGACACACTGCCATCCCAAGTTGTTCCTACATGTGAGGTTTGATGGTCCTGTATGCAAGATATGATTCGGACAAGGATTTACTGTTATGTGCAGTAGACCGTGAAAAGTAGGTGACAGTGACCTAGTAATAGTATGCGACACACCACCATCTCAAGTTGTTCCTACATGTGATGGTCCTGTTTGCATTTGTATGCAAGATATGGTCCGGACAAGAAAAATTTAACAGACATGCAGACATACAGATGGATGGACGTACGTACCTATGAATGGTATGGTCTGGACAAGGATTTACTGTTATGTGCAGTAGACTTTGAAAAGTAGGTCAAAGTGACATACTAATAGTACGCGACATACTGCCATCCCAAATTGTTCCTACATGTGAGGTTTGATAGTCCTGTATGCAAGATAAGGTCCGGACAAGGATTTAATGTCATGTGCAGTAGACTGTGAAAAGTAGGTCAAAGTGACCTAGTAATAGTACGCAACACACCGCCATTCAAAGTTGTTCCTACATGTGAGGTTTGATGGTCCTGTATGCATCTGTATGCAAGATATGGTCTGGACAAGAAAAAGTTAACAGACGGACGTATGTATAGATGGATAGATGGACAACGCCATACCATAATACGACCCATCATAGACGGGTGTATAAAAATGGGTAACTGAAAGTCACACTTGACCTATAACAGTACATGATAAAGTCATTCACAAAATTGCATCTCACTATCTCAAGGCATTGTCAAAAAACCATCTGGAAAACTATATGTGGGACATATGGATGAACAGACACAGACAGACAGACAGACAGACAGGAGGACAGAAATAAAACCTTAGTCACCTCCAGATGAACCGATAGGGGACTAATAAGACACCCATCAGCCTATAAAACTCTGTGATTTAATTATCAATTTTGTCAGTAGTACATACATGTAATTCATTATTTGTAAAGATGTCCCTTATGTTAAATTTTAATACTTTTATAGAAATTCAAAAATATATCTCTATTAGTTTGTGAAACTGCTTAAAAGAATCATAGAACCAAGTTTCAGAACGATTCGATCAAAACTCCAGGAGAAGATAGCTAGACTGTTAAAAGTTTTTATTTCTATTTAAATGTCTAAAATTTAATTTAAAATCTTAAAATTTCTAAAATACCTCCCTATTCATTTGTGAAAACTTCCCTTGATAATACTTATTCTAAGTTTCAGAACTATCCAACCAAAACTTAATTTTTAATGATAATTTCTATTTAAAATGTTTAAATTTAATAATTAAAAATTCAAACTTTTTAAAGTATCTATTATTTTGTGAAGACTGACCCTGAGAATACTTACATGTATATTAAGTTTCAGAAAACCCAATCAAAACTCTAGGAGAAAGCAAGCTTTCAAAATCTCCAATTTAAATGAACAGATTTAATTAATATTAAAAATTTCTCTCCTTTATTAAGTGGAGGTGCCCCAGAGGATCATTGTACGAAGTTTCAGAACAAGTCAGTCAAAACTGTAGAAGAAGATAACACTTCAAAGGAAAAGTTGATGGACGGACACCAGACAATTTGGTATTAGGAAAGCTCCGCTGACAAATGTCATAGCGAAATTAACAACAAGAATTGTATGGAATTGTCTCGCCTACCATAAATAGATTTGATGTTGCTTATAATTGTACCCATAGATGTTCCTATCAATGCATGTAATAACATATTTATTAATTATAATTAAATTTTAAATTAGCTTTATAAAAGAAATAGTCTGTGCTTTAACATTAATTACTAAACTAGCTCATTAAAAAAAATGTCAACTTAAATTTAACCCCTCCAAAACGTTTTACAAATTAATAGCAAAACATTTTTTAAACATGCATTAAGATGCAATAAGGTGCAATTATAAAACATGTTTTATTGGTAAAGGACTTCTAGCTTTTGTGAAAGGGATCAATGCACAAACGGAACATTGAGTTAATTGAAAAAGTATTTAAATTAAAATTTAAAATATCAAAACAATTTTTAACATACACTGAGATGAACATTCATAGTTGCAAATATAAACCATGTTTCATACTTTTCAGTTTGTGAGCAACAGAACAAAATGTAAAACCAAACATAATGCAAAAATAAATGTTAATGTCATACCTATTGGAACAGTAATGCCTATTTCTCATCTTTTAACTTATCAAGGTAACACAATAAGGAATTTAAACAGGGTCATACCAAGGCTTGGTCTTGTTGGACATCAGGTTGAACATATTTCAAAGTGACTTCATGGTGGATGGCTAGGATCAGATGCATCTGATTCAATGGACTAGCCATTTCCTAAAATCAAATTATCCAAATATTACTATTACATTAAAACGTAAAACACTGACTGGAATGAAATTTATGTTTCACAGTTCCATGAACGTACCAACATGTTTTCAAGAAAAGCAATCATTGATAGCTATTTTAACCTTGTTTTATTCAAAATAAAAGCATTAGTAATAAACAATAACCAAACATGAAAAGATTGGAAATCAAAATAAATGAATGGAAGTTTGACATACAACCCCACAATTAAAAAGAAATAAGAAAAGTTTTGGACCATCAATGAGGTGAGAAACTACCATACACATATGCAGCATTCAGCAAGGTTAATGATTGGAACTAATCAAATGATATTGTGCATACCAAAGTGAATTTGTAACCACTTTGTTAAATCACTCTGGGTCATAAATGATTTCAGCGATCTATAAATACACAACATAACATTAAGATAGCTTGTATACTAACAGTCATGATGGATTCCAGGTGAGTCACATCTTCCCCAAGAAGTGTTTTAGCCACCATGTCGCGAATCTTCTGATAGTGTAAAGAACAAACCACATATCTATCTGGACATTCCTTCACCTAAAATACAAATCATCTGTTAAAGGAGAACCCAAGTCAAATATGAGCCTTATGTGTTGGAAAGATGCATACCCAGTCCATCAACACATACCGACACTTTAAGAAACGAAAAACACGTAATTTTAGAATTAATAAAAAAAACATGATTATTCCTGCTAAATAGCGGCACTCATTTTGTTTATTTTTCGTCATGTCTGGTATTCTAGCTTGGAAGGAAGTAACGTCAGCTCCTACCAACTCCTGTAAGCACAGTGTAAACAAACACAGTATTTATGACAAGGTGCTTCGCTTTTATCAACCTGACTTGTAAAACAACACAAATGACTTGATAATATAATAAACTATTTAACTAAATATATTTCAATTTACATTAACAGAACAAAAAAAAAGAAGCATACTATTAGGCCTATTGGTAGGCTATGTTGGAGCAAAAACGACCATCCACGAAACCCAAGTGATAATTTTATTTTCTTTGGGACTATATAATTGGTCAGTTCTGTGATTTTAGATAGGAAAGTTTACTTAATCAAGAGTTTTACATAATTATTTACAGTAATAAACCACAATCAGCTGATAATGATCATTACAATTTTAGGGGTGGCAGGTTATTTGTAAGAGAATGTTTTAATTTTCTACGGCAATATAGTGACACGGGTCCTGATCCAATACATAATAACTTAATTAGTGTCTACATTTTCTCCATACCATTAAACAAAGACTAATATTAGGACATGCCATGTCGCATCAGATTAATAACAAATACATCACAGTACCCTGTGATATTAATAATACCAGTACATATTTTTGTGTCTAGACAGCGGTAATTAATTGCTTTGTCTAGTTACCTACCAAATATATACCTGCCAATCAGGAATCGCTGGTGGAGGCAACTAAAAGAACAGACCAATTATTTAAGAAAACACTACGTTTATCATTTCAGTATGTAGGTTAATGTATGGACAAAACATGACACAGTTATTTTGATTTGTTTTGTAGCCACTTTGACAATGGTGGTTTATCTTTTTTGAAAAATAATTTATACTTGTTGCTTGTCTACTGGGATGAATATTATTAAAGAAGATTACGATGCATGCCTATTTCATAATCACGCAAAAATCAGGTATGTTTGTTTCTTCTGTTCTAAGACTAATTCCTGACGGGATGTGTTAAGCCCTCTCCAGAGGGCATATTCACTGGGATGGAACAAAATGGCTGCTCCTATTATATATAATAGCCTTCACCTTTATCCGTTTTATTAACTAAATATACCAATATACTTTTCGATATTAAGCAACAATGTGGATTATACATGGTTGAATATTCCTACCAGTCCAAAAGCCTTACGTGTACATTCCTTTAATGTGATTACTATTACAATACATAAACTAATTAAACAAATTTCAAGTACACGCAACCACCATTTGCAAAAGCAATCCATTTTGCTATCAACACTTTCTTCAGATTTAACTTTACAGATGTGATGAAAGTACTGAATTTGAAAAAGCCCCATTGTGTTGGTTGCTCATGCATGGAATTCAATTGGCTTGAATATACACAACAAAAATCAGTGAACAAGAAATGAAATCAACAGCACTGGCCTCTTTATTTCATTTATAGTCTATAAATCTGAATGAAAAACCGTAATACATGATCAGAGTCATATCTCTGCACAATGCAGCATCAAATGGGTAGTTGGCAAAATAGTAGTTGATTCCACAGGACAGCCACACCCAAAGAGATTCTTTACTGGTGATTTCATCCCTCTTGCACTGCCACAAAGACAGAGATCATTAAAATAAGTGCAACTGTGCCCAATCCTTTTGTTGTTTAAACAATAAATGTTTTCAATCCACCAATTACTGTCATAACAGTGATCATATCATGTGTTTGCAAATTGAGCATATCCTGCCCCACCAGTGGCACCCATCATGACTACTGCTATTAAGTCTGTCACTTCATCTAAAATTATGAAAAAATAATAAATGTGCAAGAGTTTCACAAAAAAAAAAAGAGATGAAAAAGTATGCTCATGTTCAGTGATGCATCGTATTTAGAAGGTATAGCCTCCAAATGTCTACCATAAACCATTTTAAATGCTCTCAAGTCCCTGGACAATATAACCCTGATGAACCAACTGTGCCATAACGATATGGCATCATTTGAAATCTGCATATACAATTGAGTATGCTCTAAGGTATCTTTGAAGTTGTGATAGACATGTAGACACCAAAAGCTAGAGCAGAAAGTATATTGCTCGACAAAGGGAAAACTGAATATTGGAAAGTTGAAGCCATCCCTTTGTCAAACAGCTTAGCTTGGTGACCAGTATCGCTTTGAATCTCTGTGCATAGATCGAGGTAGGAAACTGATTTAATACCTTCAGATATTTCTTTTATTTCATACTTGTGGATAAATCAATGGAATGTAATCTGTATTCCAGATATTATTGAATGATATAAGATCATCAAAATAGTGGAAAGTAAAGTTAAAAGTTTTAGACTTTGTTTTGATTTAACCTGGTTATATAGTCAGAAATACTGATTCTTATGCATAGAGAAACAAATTGGCGAGGGATTTTTATTTCCAGTCTATGTGTCCAAGCCCCAAATTTGACATACATGTTGTCAATGAGGAAGTCCAGCATATCACGTCTGTCTCAGTATACTGTAGTCTGGATTTACTCTTGGTTTTTACATGTAAGTTGTCCATATTCGTGGAATAAATATTTATATTTAATTAAGGTGAAGAAGAGTGGTATGGTATTTACTTTAACATCTTCATAATGATGCAAGAAACAACGTATTTTCATCAATCATTGGTATCGTGAACTATTTGTGAAATATACAGAAATTACACTTGTGTTCATGAGTGTAACTATAAATGTCGAACACATACTGATAGTATAAAAATAATCTACTGAAATGTACTCTTGTTGAAACAATTTACTCAATAAATATACAAAACTGATAAAACTTATGGTTTATTTATTTAATTGGTCTCTTCTCCGACATGCCTTGATTACTGTTTAGACATGTGACGTATGTGTATCCAGTCGCTGTCTAGAACATATACAGAAATCAAAAGAATACATGTGCTAGTTGCATTGGTAGTCTAGTGTGGAGGTGTTAATAGGTCTAAATTGAATTGATCAAGTTTATATTTTTATTTAGTAACACTCGGGTATCAGTACCTGCCCATGGTATATTGGTATTTGTTGTGAGGTTTTTTTAATGCTTTATTGCCAAACACTTGAAACTGCAGTTGTAACAATCAGACTCGGTAGAGCAGTGGGTAAACCATCGGCTCCAACCCAGAGCGACTTCTTACGGGCTCAATGGATAGGTGTAAGGCCACTACACCCTCTTCTCTTTCACTAACCAACTAACAACTAACCCACTGTCCTGGATAGACAGCCCAGATAGCTGTGTGTGCCCAGGACAGTGTGCTTGAACCTTAATTGGATATACCGGTAAGCACGAAAATAAGTTGAAATGAAATGTAACAATCACTAAGACAACACCAGTCAACTCGGTGTATTGTTCCTGAAATTAATGCGATCATAATATTAATGCAAAAAATGTGAGTTTGTGTTATTTGCATTAATAATATGACACATTTATTTTTTATGTTTTGTCTATGTGTCTCACGTTATTAAAAACACCCAAAACACCAAAGATTAAAATTCTAATATATTTATAAAACACACTGGAAAACAATTCACTGTAGGCAAGACAGACTAATTGTCCAATAGTCCAGCAAGGTGCCAGACACGTGTGATGATTGCAGGGTCTTTGGCCGTCCTGTCAAAAGCCGACACAATTTATCATGTGTGAATGGATGTGTATACAGACATGTTTGTGAGTTGATCTCATTGAAGACAACTGTAACTCTGATTTAACCAAAGGGTATACAGATGTGTGCTGTTAGAAAAGTAATATTTCAAAGGGAGGCCACTCGCATTAATTTCATGTCACATTTTAGTCTGCCCACCATTACTCGCATTAATTTAGGGATGCATTAATTTCAGGATCTACAGTATCTTTGTTTCTGTACACTTGCCTTTTCAGTTGGCTCCTCTATAGAGAGCCATGGTGTTTTACCCGACTGACAAATTCTGTGGTAGCTGTCTGTTCCAAATTCCCTGCACAGTTGCTTGAGGAGAAACTTCCTGTTTTTAATTAATAAAATATAAATAAACTTTAATTAATGGAATATACACCACTACAATAAATACCCAATTGTTTTTTGTCTTTCTCTCGACATGATGTCACTGACTTAGGATTGAAGCAAATGCAAATTTATCAATACTGTAATCTGTATATTTGTAATACAGGATATACCAAATATAATTATTTTCATTTGCTGTTAATTTCTGTTGCAAAATGTATGGACATGATTGAAATGTATATTTGTGATGCAGTGTTTCAATCTCATATTGAATTATTTAGAGGATTTCGCCTGGATTAATTTTGAACAAAAAACCCACATTGATGGGGTAGGTCTACAAGTTTATAACTTTACTAGCATATTTTCACTTAATTTATTTTATGAACACATAAAAAATAATATGCATTTTTGGAAGGGTAAGTATTCTTTTTGTGAGTTTTTCAAAATTTTGCTATATTTTAAAGCAATTAATGTTAATTTTAAGGTCATATTATTAATACACAGTATATAAAACAAATACATAAAAAATTACAGTATTAAAAACAAAAAACAAAAATACCATCCTAGTTATTAATAAAGTGGCTTTTTGTAAAACTCTTGGGGAAAACCCCCACTGCTTAGTCGATTTGACCTGTGACGTAGCAATCGGCATTCTGTTAGTAGGTGACCATGCCAACAGCAGAGAATGATTTTTCTAAAAACAGCTGATTTTTAACGGATGCTAGTTTGGACATTTTGGTCTTATCATCTACTCTAAAGGTACCTCGATTGATGAGGTAGTGGTATATGAGCATGCTAACCTAGTTACCTACCTATCTGTGATAAGCAGGACACAATTTCAGTTCTGACTTTTGAAAGTTGGATATTAAATTTGACTAATAAAATATGTGTTCAGATCAGAACACATTTAAAACAACAAGCAGAATAAATAACATTATTTTATTGATTAATATCACATAAAATAGGGATCTGAATTTATTGTTTTAGACAGATTGGTATGATGCAATGCAGGTATGAACACATACAAATAATAATGATCAGGTGTTCATTGTTTATTAAGCTTTCATTGTTTCATAACACATTCTGTGGTGTCCTAGGAAACTGCCGTCATTGTTTAAAAGGTGACCACTGGCAGACAGTAGAGGTATGATCACATATTGATGTAGACAGCGGAGGCAAAATCGCGCGCCGGTGTAGACAGAGCTAATTACTACATGGACCGTTCTTTTGTTGTTGAATTTGCATCCGAAGTGCGGAATAGAAGGCATCCGGTGTCAACAGAATGTTTTTCCCTAATAACTTAACAGTAGCTGAACGGGACTTTAAAACTGTGCCAGTTTACACATAATGCTGGTAGGTCTGTCTGTCTGTGTGTGTGTGTGTGTGTGTGTGTGTGTGTGTATATATGCACGCACAAAGTTTGTATTTAATTATGAAATACTGGCCCCATATTTTTTTTATCGTTCTAGGCTTGGTACCCTCCAATGGCGTAGGCAGGATTTTATATTGGGATGGGGGGGAGGGAGGGGAGGGGACAACCCACACTATGTATATACATTTGTCTGTATGATTTTATAAAATTTAATAGTTTTAAAAATAAGTTTGATGGGGGTGGGGATGGGGTTAGGGGCTAGTTCCCGTGAGCCTCCTGCCTACATCACTGCAGAAGCAGCGCATGGCCGTACCACTTTTAAAAGAGGCACGTTTGTGGGTTATATTTATTGCATCTGTGAAAATGTCCTTCTCAATTGAATTTGAAAGAAGAGTCTGGCAACCTCGAGCCGTACCACTATATTTTACACTGCCGGCCCTGCTCTAGTACCCTCTCGCCTCCCCTTCACCCTTATGAGCTCTAGTTTAGCTTCTGCTTGTCGTGGTTTCATGTTTGCTGTATCATGTGCAATCGTAGAACGTGCTGGTGAGGATACAGGCTTGGAACAGACATGTTTAAGGTTCGGAAAAACTGCTGCTTTGATACATCCTAACACTAAACAATGGTTCACCATATTTTACATTTGAAAACTATCTCCAAAAGAATATTCCATCCATCCAATTCAATTCAATAGAATACAATTTTCACGTTTTAAAAATACACGTGATCCACCTTCCCAGTAAAATGTCTGAAAGGCTGTGAATCAAGCTAACATGTTATGCCGGTTACCGCGTCACGGGGTCACGTGACTTAGGTCTTGGAGTCGACAGGCCTTTTGGCAAGTGGTGAAAAAAATGAGACTTTTTATTGCGAATATATATATTAAAAATGGTTAAATTTTTAAAAATTTATTTTATTGACACTTCATATATATTGTAAAAGGTATACGTAAATACCAAACACTAGAGAGTTACATTTTTGATAAATGTTGACCTTTAATAATTGCGTTAAAAAAATCAATAGTAATTTTCATATTGTCTTCTTTGTCAATTTTATTGCTTCAAAAAGTATGTTTTAAATAAAAATGGTGTACTTCAGGATGTGATACAGTTATTTCTGATGAACCTGCCTGTGTCATTTTGGGAACACACACTAGAAGAGCAGGTTGCAAGACACATGATAAAATTTACTGCTGCAATTTATCAGTGACTTGGGTGGGTGTTCATTGCTGCCAACGAAATGTAAAAAATTACAATGGCATGAAATAATAATAAAATAATAGCATTAACATCATTTTCATCTGAAGAAAATAATTGTTGACATTTTTTATTATATCGACTTTTAACCATAATGGAAGATGTGGAATTAATATACAAACAAAAACACCACACATGAGGCTAAGTGAGAGCATATCAGACACTATTTTGAAATTTTGTCATTGTGGTAAATCCTGGTTGCCCATGACAGCATACATAAATCATTCTAATTTATCACGAAAATTAACAATGGAAAAAAGGCTTATATATGCCAATGGAAAAAAGGCTTATATGCCAGTTGTATTAGAATAATGAATAGGACTTTGAAATTGACACTGTAAACTTACTTTAGGGACATATTTAATCACTTGTAGATAATCAAACAGCCTTCTAAATAACTTTTACATCTAGCAGTCAGATGGTGGCTACTTCTGGGGTTTTTTATACAGATAGTATGAATGAAATGTTTTATTCTCCAGATGAAAAAACATAGTCGCAATGTAAAGGGCTGTCAAATACCAGTTTTTACACATCTGAAAACTAAAATGTGACCAACAACTTGTAAAAAATATTTTAAAAGAAGAAATAGTTGAAAACTGGCTAAAGTACTGTATTTGACAGTATTTGAAATTAGCCCATGTCTTTGAATAAACTCCCTCCGTTTTGATAGCATTTATGAAATTAGGCCCTTATTCTTAAGTAAGCCCACACCCCACTCCGTCACCGTATCACAGTAAATATCATGAAAATGCAAGTTTGCTCAAAGTTCATTTAAAAGGTCATACATGTACCCCCTGCAGACAATTAAACACAAATGTAACACAATCTTTTACCACCAATGATATTTAGCAGTCTAACAGTATTTCTTTAAGTACCCAAGCCCAACTCTGAACTAAAACCGATGTCTATTATTAAAACCACACTGGGTCTACTGTTAATGCTAATTAGCAAATACTTTATTCGGAATGGCTAAGAACAATTGTAATGATCTAGTGGACAACTATGTGTATAGCTAGCTGAAGAGTGTAATTTAAGCTTGGTCCGTGTCAAAATGAGTATACACTATTGAATTTGTTGTTAATTCCTGTTGTTGTAAGTGTTGTCAGCATTAAATTTTGGGTGTAAATAAACAGCACTGATAAGTAATTGTAACATAGAAGATGTGTTTCTGATAGATACTAGTAAAACATTTTTTAATAAATAAGTAATTATTATTTATTAATAACAAATGGAACACACTGATTAATACACTGAACATTTTTTTGTTTTCTTCCTGGTTCATTTAATTATTATTTATTTTATTTATTATTATTTATTTTATTTATTATTATTTAAAAAAACACAAAAAAACTGGCCCTTGGTCACAAAAACTCCCGTAGCACAACACAAGATGTTCACAGAACGACGCCACTTGGTAGACTAAGCTTATTTGTGAATAAGCCCACCCCATGTTAAGCTCACAATGAGTTGTCGTGGTCCCCCCCTCCCCCGGGCTTATTTCTGGTCAAATACGGTTCTCTTCATTTTATTCAAAATCTGACCTACAGGTATTATAATCACAACTTACTTTGGCCAATCAAAGTTTTCTATTTCAATCAAGTCCCTGGCTTGTGAGAGCATTTTTGTGAATACTGATGATTTCATAATTGATTCTTCAATTACAAGCATGTGAAGATACTTGGCTACTGTCATCAAACCAAATCTTGCATTTGCAATGTTCCGTAATTTGACCATATCAATATTTGCACTCTCGATGTACTGATATGCAATACTGAGAGATTTAGTTGCCATCTTCATCTCATTGTCAAAATCTTTCATAGCTGCAGTTTCATGAAGCTGATCCTGCCAAAAAATGACATTATATTTTTTAGCACAGTAAATTAATTTATGAATTAAGATGAGTGCTTATACCCCTATAAGTACTCATCTTAATTCATAGGTTCTGGTATAATTGCAGACACAAAATAACATTTAATAAACACCATTAAAATTGGTTGTCATCATCAAATATCATCATCAACCAACTAACAGTTAATTGAAAGTCAACATTAAACTGCATGGGGTGATGTTCTTGTTTTAAGAAATGCAAGCCCACATGGTACAGTCATTTGTAGAATGAGCACAAGTGGTGTAATTTGTCACAATAGAATATTTACCTTATGCCTACAGTAACACCAAAGTTCATTTTAAAATTATATACAAATATACAAGGCAAGCACATGAAAATATTTCTAGATATTAAAGGAACATTCCTGAGTTTGCTGCAATTTTTAAGATGTTATCGACTAACAGAGACTTTTTAATGACTGTAATTAAATATCAAATATATTTTCTGCATAAAATATTAGTTGCTGTATATTAAACGTGTTTCTGATCGTTCTAATATTTGTAATATGTTAAATTTAATTTTATTTCCTAAAATACTTTTTTTTCGTATGTACACAATTATTTGAAGACAAAATCCAGTTTGGGCTGCTTACAAATATTAAGACAACTAGAAACACATTGAATATACAGATACTGATATTCTAAACAAGAAAATATATTTAATATACAAGGTGGTATCAAAAAGTTCCGAGACTACTTCCATAGCACGCCAACAGATGGCAGTACGGTGATGCGCGTGCTGTGGGGGTTAGCAGTAACCGTCATCAGGCAGTCTACCGAGTGGCGTCTGTGAACATCTTGTGTTGTGCTATGGGAGTTTTTATGACCACGTGCACGGGCACATTTGAGATTTCATCATGGACTGCAAACTAGAGCAGAGAGAGAACATCAAATTCTGCATCAAACTCGGTAAATCTGCAACTGAGACTTTTGACATGATTCGTCATGTGTATGGCAATGAAGCAATGAGTTGTGCTAGATGTTTCGAGTGGCACGCACGCTTCAAGAGCAGCAGAAAATCACTGGATGACGACAAGAGGTCTGGGTGACCTTCCACGAGCTCAACCCCTACATGCTCATCTTTTTGTTTTACATTCATGGGGTTATTTACTGTGAATTCGTCCCTGGGGGCCAGACCTCCAACAGCAAGTTCTACTGCAATGTTCTGAGGCGTCTGAGGGAGGACATTCGGCGGAAATGGCCTGAACTGTGGCACGAGGGCAATTGGATGCTTCATGACGACAATGTACCCTCTCACCAAACTCATAACATGTGAGTTTCTCGGCCGTAACAGCATGGTGACCCTATCGCACCCGCCCTACTCGCCAGATTTGGACCCTTGTGACTTCTTCCTCTTCCCGAAGATGAAGTTGCAGCCGAAGGGTCACCATTTTGACACCGTGGAGGAGATCCAATGCGAATTGCAGAAGGTGCTTGACACGCTTGGAGAACAAGACTACCAGAATGCGTTCCAGCAGTAGAAACGGCACTGGAAGCGCTGTGTCGCTGCACAAGGGGACTATTTTGAAGGGGATGCGCATGCATGCATGGTGCCCAAACTTGAATCAAGTGAATACTTTTTGTATATAGGCCTAGTCTCGGAACTTTTTGATACCACGTCGTGTAAGTTTAATCAGAAATATTTTATTAGTCGAAAACATCTTACAGTGCAGCAAACTCACTCACTCACACTCACTCACTCACTCACTCACTCACTCACTCACTCACTCACTCACTCACTCACTCACTCACTCACTCACTCACTCACTCCCTCCCTCCCTCCCCCAGTTTTGAAAGGAATTCACAGTTCAGTTTGTTACTAGTTATTCTCCTTTCATTTTTTTTTTACCTTCTATGGTTTGGTGTTCGATTTTTTATGGCTTCATTTTATTTTTTATTTTTTTTTCCCCCATTCTTTATCTGCTTTTTTCTCTGCTATTTCCCATTTTTGTGCTACTGTTCTCACTGATGAGAAGACGATGCGACTGACAACGAGAGGTGGATGTTTTCTTTGGTTGACTGTTACTGTTTATCAGCTGTGGCAATGATTTCTATCTGGTTGTTTATCATCAGGTTTAGAAGATTGTCTGGGTTGTCCAGACTGGACGATGCTGGTATCTGATCGAGGATGGCAATTGTCGCAGGAGTACTTATTGGTCCATCAGCCTGTGAAGTATTTGATATAGGTGGTTGCAGTGTTGATACGGGTGACTGAGAAGAATCATTTGTAGTGATGGTTGACGACGGCAATGAACGAGAAGTCAACAAATCTGTGGTTGTGACAGTAGTGTGATCAGAAATCTGGCTTGAGAGAAAAGCCATTTCTGATATAGCAGAAGGATTAAAAAGGTAAATACCACATGCTCGGAAGCCACTCTGGGCATTTTCCTTCATCACAGCGGTTTCCCATGCTTGTTTAAAAAGAGACGGGAACATCTATTTTTTTACCAAGTGCAGGGAATCAGCCTGCAAAAATTTGACACATACAGCATTGAATGCCTTGGTTGAACGGGCTGAAAACACACCTGTCGAGGAGCTGCAGATAGTGGGTGGTATGAAGCAGCAGGACAATTATGAGGATGTTGGCCACAATAGCCTCTTCAATTAGAGCTAGTACACGTGTCTTGTGTGATGAGTGGCTATCCTTGAAGCAGTGCTCCCCAATTCTGTCGCTTCTCCTGGTAATCCTGCACTGATGGGTGCCAATGTGGTGTTAAAGCCATAGAGCAATGCTTGTGTTTTTCCCTTCATAATCATGAGTGGGCTCATTTGCTGGCTGCTGCATTTATACTTGCCATTTATACTTACGTGTTCTGCTGGCTGCCGTGCGACTAGCTACATTTTTCACTCCCTTTTCGGCTATAATTTTGATGGGGTCATGTTCGAATGTTTTCCCAGTCTCATCAGTTCCAGATCAAATTTGGTTTTGTCAAAAGCCCATTACTCTCTATCACTTCCCCCAGATCTTTGAAATATGCTTCAACTTTCGAATGATTCATCATGCGGCAACAAAGGGTCCTTAATTTTTCGTGTTTTCCAATTGCCAGGTCAGAATGTCTCTTTTTCATACCCTGCCACCAGTTTTTCTCAGGCACAGACTTTTTGAAAGGGGTTTTCATTTTTAATTGTTTCACTACTATCCCTGTTCGCGCTAGCAGCTGCTTTCTACTTATACCTACACCCAGCTGTGATGCCCGTTTCAATGTTTTAGCCATTTTTTCTCAATAGCTGATGGCAACGCAGGTTTTCTTCCTCTACCAACTTTCAAGCAAAGTAAGAGATAAAAAAACTGAAAATTTAAACAAGCTGCTCACTAAAGGTAATTTGCTTACTCAAGTCACCAGAACCAATAACTGCCTATACTAGACAGTATATAATAATATTTCTAGAGTAAAAAATCTGAACCATTTGTTGGATTCTGCTTAAGCAAAAAAAAGAAGAAAAAGAGTTAGTCTCTTGTCAGAACAAAGTTCCAGAATTGATGCAGCGATGTGGCTTTTGTTTTTCAATTTCTTTTATTAAAGCATAGATTGCACAGAAAATTAAAAACAAAACATGTTGATGTGCAAGGGGCAAAATCAATGTGCACGCTGACCAGAGAATAGAAATTTAATGATATTGCAACTTATACCTCAAGGCACTGAGTGACCATAACAATAAACTGCAGGATGCCAGAGTTCAAAGTCTGTTGGTACCGAAGTTTTTCAGCTTGTTCGAGGAAGCCTTCAAGATGTTGCTGAACATGGTCATCACTAAAACAGTAAAGGACAAAGTATAAGAAGACAACGTATAAGAATGGCATAAGGATATAACATTTCTTCATCCACTTGTTCAGATACAGAAAACAATAATGAATTGTAGCAAATATGTTGACAAAATGTGGTTTGTATTCTGAAAATGTAAATTATTTTTGAAGTCAGGAAAATGACATAATTTATCATGTTGAAGTAACAAGTATTATATACAGTCTTTCGTAAACCACAATGTTTGGCACACTTAGTAGTGTCAAGCAGGCCTAATGTAAGGCATTAATGTATTTCGGAATAATTCAGCATCATTAGGAAAATGATAACAAAACATAGATGCATCATTATATTAGTGTGTATACTAAAATTAATGATAACTCTTTTATACATTTTTTAGAAGTGTAAGTGTAATAATTGACATAAGTTCCTTAAACATAGGAAGTGTCTTACATGACCACAAAAGCTGTTAAGTTACCTTGAATACACAATAACAACCAATTTCACTAAACTATAAGAACTGATGTACCAAGATTTATTTTTAACCACATGAATAATGACTCTAATGCAAGCCTACCTCTTGTGTATGAGCAGCTTCAGCAGAAACGATCTCACCACTGGAGTGGGATCAACCAGATCATCAAACACTGTCATCTGCTTTGTCTGTAGTCTTTCTGAGGCACTGAGTCCTTGTGATGATGTCTTCCTTGTGATGTAAGTCAGGATCCTTTCAATGACAGCATCCTCAGGAGCCGTGTCTCCTCCGAAGCACAGATTAGAAACAACTGCCATGAGGAAGGTGTTACAACACCGCTGGAATAACTGATGTTCTGCTGATATATCACTTAAATCAGAAACACAAAAAGCATTAAGACAAACATCTTATGTAAAACTGATGTTCTGATATATCACTGAAATCCGAAACACAAAAACCATTAAGACAAACATCTTATGTAACACTGATGTTCTGCTGATATATCTCTGAAATCAGAAACACAAAAACCATTAAGACAACCATCTTATGTAACACTGATGTTCTGCTGATATATCACTGAAATCCGAAACACAAAAACCATTAAGACAACCATCTTATGTAACACTGATGTTCTGCTGATATATCACAAAACCATTAAGACAAACATCTTATGTAACACTGATGTTCTGCCGATATATCACTAAAATCCGAAACACAAAAACCATTAAGACAAACATCTTATGTAACACTGATGTTTGGCTGATATATCACTGAAATCCGAAACACAAAAACCATTAAGACAAACATCTTATGTAACACTGATGTTCTGCTGATATATCACAAAACCATTAAGACAAACATGTTATGTAACACTGATGTTCTGCTGATATATCACTGAAATCAGAAACACAAAAACCATTAAGACAACCATTATGTAACACTGATGTTTGGCTGATATATCTCTGAAATCAGAAAACAAACAATATTATACTACAGTGAGACAAATCATAGTGTTATAAGTAAATAATTGATGTCATATCTTAGTAGTGTTAGCTTTGTGCCTTCCCACAACTTAAGCAAATGAGCACAGTCTATAGTTATCGAGTCAATAGTTGAAACGTACAAGATTTTCAACAAAACAATAAAAAGGCATGTAAAACATCAAAATAGGGTATTGCATCAGACATCATTTAAGTCAGTGATGCGTCATATCATGAAATGGCCTCTGAGTGTCTGGCATAAACCAATTTGAAGGTTTTTAGGAGGATGTTATAACCCGGATCAAACTTCTTTACCAGAATATGTTGGTCTTTAAAATCAGCATATGATTAGCATTCCCTTAGATATCTCAGAAATTGCTAAATCTAAATATAGATACCAAAAGCTGAAGCAGAACCAACATTTTTCAACATGAAGGGAAAATTTACTATTGGATAAATCAAGGTAATTTCCTATTGCTTCCTTTATTTCTAACTCTGGTGGGCAAATCAGTGAAAGGTAATCTGTGATCTTATTATTACTGAATGATATAATGTCATCAGTCACCTGTGCCGACTTTCAGCGAAGAAAACATTCATTTCTCTGGCAAGATTAGCTAGGGCCTGATATTGAGTTATTAGCAGTAGTAGGAAGTCAATACGAATGGTATTTATTTTTAGATAGCATTGTACAAAACTGATGTAAACTAATGGAAAAAATTATTGAAGCAAAGGTTTTTTTAACTTCAAGGAATGTTAATAGGCATCACTCATAAATGATAACAAGGTCAAACAACCCAGAGTAATCAATAATCAATATCATGTATATCCACCATTTGCATTCACAACTGCGATACACCTTCTGTACATGGAATGGATCAGACAGTTGATAAAGGCCATGGGGATAAGTGGAAAGGTTTGAAATATGATTGCCTGAAGCTGAGCTGCATTTCTTGGTCTTGGACAAACTTGATCAATTCTTCTTTTGAGCTCGTCCCATAAATGTTCAGTTGGATTTAAGTCGTCACTAAGGGCTGGCCAAAGCAAAATTCGGATGTTATGCTGCTGTAAGAAGTGAACCGTAGCCCGAGCTGTGTGTGGTCTGGCATCATCATGCTGGAACGTGTATTGTGGATGACGAGCAAAGAAAGGCACTATATGGGGTCTGAGGGCCTGATCAATGTAATTACCATTACCCCTTCCTGGACCAATATTCTGGAAGACAACTGTGCCAAGTCTTTGATTCAGGCCAATTGCAGCCCATATCATAACACTTGGACCACCCCATGGATCTCTTTCCATCACACACTGATCATCATAACGATATCCACGTCTGCGCCATATTCGAACTCTTCCATCAGCATGGGATATGCAAACCCGAGTTTCATCTGT
The DNA here is from genome assembly GCF_016097555.1 of Gigantopelta aegis. Classification (NCBI taxonomy): domain Eukaryota; kingdom Metazoa; phylum Mollusca; class Gastropoda; order Neomphalida; family Peltospiridae; genus Gigantopelta; species Gigantopelta aegis. The sequence continues at coordinate 11,494,291 of NC_054702.1, read as the reverse complement.
AAAGATCACATGTCACCACTGCTGATAACGCCAATTCCTGTGAAATGTGGCCCACTGTAAATGGTTCTGTCGGTGCTGCCGAGTCAAACTGGGATGACGGGCAAGACGACGACAACTGAGTGTTTATATATGGAGCCTACGTCTAACTGTGTCACAACTGATGGGTCGATTGTGGACTCCAATTGTCTGTCGAGCTGTTTCATTGGATGTAAGGAATGGATCACGAATATGCAAGCGATGAATATGTCTGTCCTGTCGTTGGGTGGTGACAAAACAATCTTGCAGATGATAAATGGTTGTGATATGAACGTTAAAAGCATTGACAACATTACTAACACTTTCACCTGCCTGTAGGCATCCGATTGCTTGTTCCTGCTGTTGTGAGGTAAGTCTTGGCATATTCGTACGACATAAATATTGTTGAATACATTTTTAAAAATTGGGTATTTTTTTACCCTAGAATGTCTGCACAAAGCATGCTTTGATTGTCACAAGGCATATCTTACTGACCATCCCAGACATTTTCCTTGTATGTTTTGATGACATGCTTCAAAACGTAAAATGCGACACAAACGAATGAAAAAAACATGGTTACAAGGAGGATTGCTTCAAAATACACCTATAATTACAGCAGGTGAAAAATCAACTTTCAATTAATTTTTAGTCTAAAAAACTTGCATTTCTTTTGCTGTTGAGTCTATTTTGGACCTATAATCCGATTTCAAAGCAAAATCACACAACAGATGTAAATCCCAACATTTTAGTGCCTTTGCCACTTGGCATTGCCTGTATTCGGTCTGTACTTTTACTTTGGCTCAGCTACATTGATGATGTTGTGCTTTTGCTGTGACAGTCACAGCAATGAGTTTTGCTAACCTTGGCCACTTCCTTTCATAATGCCATAGAAAACCATACTAATTTTCTTTCATTTAACATAAGGGAAGAATATTTATAAGCAGATCATGTTTTTAATTTTAAACCCTACAATTGTTTGTTTAAATTTATTACAAATATTATTATTTAATAAAATATTAAGAATAGAACTGTTGTAAATTATTCAGAATTTTTCCGTTGAACATGGAACATGGAAAAGGTTACGAAATTTACGTTTTCACTTTCACCCTTTTTTTGTTTTAATTCTTCCTTTTGGGGGGATGGGAAAATAATCTACTTTTTCAATTCTAGTTAGGGCCTGCAATAATTGAAAGGTAAATTAAACTTT
>NC_054702.1:11290035-11492869 GCF_016097555.1 Gigantopelta aegis | reverse complement strand
GCAGGGTTTTCTTTCATCAATTGTAAACAGTTGATAATATGTCCTTATTAAATTACTGTTCAATGGTAGATGATTGAATATTAATGGATTAAGTCAAACAGATTGACCCTTCTCAAGATAAGATTTGAAAATGTTAAGTTTTGAAGTATTTTGAGAAATTCCTAAAAGACCATACACCAAGAAACAAATTTCCCATGACTAGATTTTGAAAACACAACCACTATTTTAAGCCAAAAAGTATTAGACAGAAATACAAAACACTTTTTATTTGAATATCCAAAACTAATAGTCATATGGATATAAATTTTGCGAGTCTTCATTCCTATTACTGTAAAATTACATTTATTAATCAAGAATCAGTGAGAACTTTAAGTTTGCAGTAAAATTATTTTAGAAAATTTGTTTCTAATTTTCATTATTATTCATACTTACCTAGTACTAGCACAACAACAATGCTATACGACCCTGAGTTATAACCTCCACTGCAGAATTATCTCCCCTTGCCGGATGTATAACCTGCACCCGCGCATGGGTAGACCGTATATCCTCGTTATCGATTCAAAGTCCGGAATGACTGAATAAAAAAAGACCTCCTTCGGGGCGGGTGGGAGGTAACGGTTGTTGTGCTAGTACTAGGTAAGTATGAATAATAATGAAAATTAGAAACAAATTTTCTAATAGTCTTATTCAACTTACCGTACTAGCACAACAACAATGCTATAACAGACGTGATATAACACCGTAAAAGCACGAGAATTTAACATTAAAGGGAGGAGTAAGAAAACAAGGAGGACTTACCCATTCAACCAGTAGTGTTCATCTCAAGTAATGATACAGTGAAAAAGCAACCCACATCACACGAGGTATAAAATGTCAAAGTGACTTTTAAATTGAAGAACTACAACCCCAATTAAAAGTAAACCAAGTTAACAAGGTGAGGAAACCCGCACCCCAAGTAATGGTAAAAGACACTCGACTACCATCTTCTCCACCAGTACTCGCTTGTCGACAGACGGTACAGCAGGTAACAGGGGGGAGGACGTCAGTGGAGGGGGTGATGAAAACGGAATTCTGTATCCATTGCGGACAACCGACAAAACCCATTGGTCCAGATCTGGCAGTTCGCACCAACTTTGAACAAAATGGCGCAATCTGCCCCCCACAGGAAGATCTGCTAATGGAACATCCGTAAGGAGATGTCGATTGTCCACGCACCCTCATCCCGGCTGCTTCCCCCGAAAACGTCCCTGTTTCGATGAACCACAGGCATTACCCGACTGCACGCCTGAATCAGACACCACAGGGATCTGATAACTGTCAAGAAAAGTCTATTTCTTAACAGGTGGAGGCTTAAAAGTAGATGCCGCCTGGCGCTTACGAGCAGTTCGGGACTGAGCAGCAGGGATGAATTTCGCCACTTCTTGGTCCATGACCAAGTTAAAATTGGTCCCAAAAAGTAAGGTTTCCCTTACTGAGCGACTACGAAAGTAGGTTTTAACCACACCCGTCGCTCTCAGTCCCGCCAGGTAGTGATCCCAACGCAGAAGTAGACTGTTGGCAAAAAGATGCCCAGCAAGCTGAGCGACGTGATGAGAGGCTTTAGAAGCCGCCAACAAACAACCCTTAGCCATCGGCGGAAGACCCGTGACTGCTTTATCTAACCCAAATAGGAACGTACCTAAATGGTTATTGACTTGAAAAAGAAGTTTAGATAACCTCTCCGAAGTCTCTAAATCCGTGAGTGGCACATTGACATTAGGAGATGGGTGGCAGTCTGCCTTCACCCTAGCGGAAACGACCGCTGGATGTGAAAGGAAGGAAGCTCCCAATGTCTTATACGAAGACGTGGACAAAACCTTCGCCGCAGACAACAGTTTCCCGGTAGCCAACGCTGCCGGAAACTCTTCCACCACCGCCCCCAAAATACGATCGCTACCCGCAATCAAAGCATCAATCTCTGCAAAAGATTTATGCGCCTCGTGCGCTAACGGCAAGCCGAAATCCTGCCGCGGAAGGCCGGTTTCCAAACGAAACACCCTTGTAAGACTGAACAGCCTCCTCTGACGGAATTGCATCCGCGCACACCAGTCGGACCTGTTCCTGTACAAAACCAAGAACTGCCTGGTAATCATAATCGCCGTCTGGCGTACCATCGGCCAAATTGGGAATTTCATCAAGCACCGAACCTGGCACCGACCCTTCCCCCAAACCACACACTGATTCGGAGGGAAAATCCTCTTCCGAAGAAGAATATTTTTCAAACGACACGCCATGCGCTGACCGTAACGGAAACGAAACTGCATGGGCAGGACGATGCGGACCGGCCGAATCTGCAAACTGGTCCAACCCCGGTCTCGCTGGAAACCCCGGCGGTGGAGGGATTGGTGGAGGCGATTCCCCTAGCCAGGCCATGAAATTCTCAAAAAGAGAAACATAGTCCCCCCGAGTCCGCCCTTGAGGGCGACCCGAAACCATCGGACCCTGAATGAAAGGTTCCGCCCACGCAGTCGAGGGATAACGCCTGGAACCTCTACCCCGATCTGACAGGTCCGGATTGACCATCGGTGTAGACACAGGCACACCCAAGAAAGCTGCAGTTTCCCTAATCCCTGCCGAAGCAGACAATGGGACTGGTGGTGTCGGTTGAACCGGACCGTCAGGAAATTCGTACATGTATGAATCCTGCGCCGAATTCTGAACCCAACGTACCACGTGTGGATTAGCCAACCCAGTTGACGTAGCCACCTGCGAACGATCTAAAAGTTGATGACGCTGTACAGGCACCCCAACAACAGAAGGGATGCCCACTGGCGTCGCACCCGAAACAACGCCACCCGGCTCCGTGACCGCGACAACGTTGTGAGACTTCGCGATTTCGCCAAGTGGCAATCACCGAAGTAGCGCCGAAAGACGCGTTGTCCTAAACGCCGCCCTCGGATGCCACGACCAACCCTGCACCAGAAATCTGGTGAGACAAACGGCGCCGCAAAGCGGACTTCATTCTAGAGCTAATCGATCCCTCCACAGAAGGACCGATAACCCTGCCCCCATCAGCAAGATGGGAGTCGGAACTGAGAGACACAGTCGTTCCTGCCACGACTGCACTCTCTTCGACTGACGCCCGCCTCCACCGATGGAGGCAAAAGCAAATCCCCAGGTGGAACGGAGCCCGACCTGGAAGAAACCTGAAGCAGGGAGCAACAGCGCCCCCTCCGTGCCAAGCGGCGCTTCGGGTTTACTGGTATCACCATGAAGATGGCGAACAGACGAGGAGGCTCCCTTGCGCCTACCACTTGTCTGTGAGCTCTTTGAACTGGACACCGACTTGCCTACCAACGGCAAATCGGTATGGAGCACGACCCCGGAGGTCACATCTAATCATCCTCTTACGCTCGGCGTCTTTTGACAGCTTCTTAGCCTTCCCCCCAAGTGGAGGGGGACCAATTTACACAGATATGAAACTGGCGTTCAAAACAACAAGAACGACATAACAAATGCTGATCAAACTGGGGCAGTCGTTTAAGACAACCCCCCTCAGCACACACAACCAACCGGTTGGAGCCCGAGGAAGCCGTGTCAGACATTAACCCCCTGTGTAAATTGCCCAAAAGACCTCGTATGACAGAGTAAAACAAAATTACAAATTAATAAACAATTTAACAATTTGACAAACATTTTACTACAGAACTTGAACACGACTGCAATGGAGGACTGCAGAATCAAAAACGAGGATATACGGTCTACCCATGCGCGGGTGTAGGTTATACATCTGGCAAGCGGAGATAATTCTGCAGTGGAGGTTATAACTCAGGGTCGTATAGCATTGTTGTTGTGCTAGTACGGTAAGTTGAATAAGACTAAAACTGTTTAACACTAACTTCTAGGTTAATATCACAGCCGAGGAGTAGAGCTGCATGAGTTAGCAGTCGAAGTAAGGCACAAGCTTGACTACTCAGTTTACGTTCTGATGGTGAGATGTTTGGTCGCTGGTTAGCATCACCCAAAATATGACCGGTCTTTGTTTGATCAGTTCTGAAAAAAACCCCAAAAAACCCATGAAATTAATTTCAGGTATAAAGACATTTCCCTACATTTTATAGTTATAAATCAATTTAAGAACCATCACAATTTACTAAGGTTGGAAGGGATTGATATCACTGTAAGCTTTTAACACAAACAAAAGTCTTCATAAAAATAATTCTTATAAAATCAACATTTTTGGTGTATGTTTTAAAGTGGGGGAGGCGTTATTTTTATTAACTAATTCTCTCCTATGGGGAGTGGCAGTCCTCCTAAGGACGAGCACCTGGTAGTGGATTATAGAACCAATCACGACTTTGCCTAATTTCCTTTCGTCTCTGCCCTGTGCAAAGATATGATTTTGATAATAGAATACAGTCTTGTCATTCAGATTTAGAATGTAATATTACACAAACTAACTAAATAGCTGTTCTCATGAATTTAAAGGGACATACCCTAATTTTTAAACACTAAGGCATATTTTTTACTATTATAGCCATTGTTGATAACTGAAATCATACTTTACTTAGACTTCATGGTTTAGATGATCAATTTCCTTACATATATGAATTGTTTTCGGTCTTCCTGGTGTTTTTAATATCACAAAATGCATTTATCATATTTTTAAAAACGCATGTGTGTCTGAGAAGTAACAGTTATGAAGTCAAGTTTTAGTCTATTTTTAGAGGCTATTTCACCATTTCAAAGTCACAGACTCATGTTTCGCTCAATTGTAGCTTTATCCAAATGTGTTACAGGTTTGTAGATTTGTGGTAATTTTCTCGGGTTAGAACTAGGATCTATCTTTTTAAAGTTGCATAACCAACACATCAACAGAATGACGATTCACATGAAATATTGTGCTCTGGTCACAACTCATCCTGCATGTTTTATATTATTTAATTGTTAACTGTCAGCTACTGGCTAAGAATTTTTTTCTGCTTAAATGCTACTCTTTATTTTTGATTAAGCTACATAAAGGCTATTTCATGTGGGTTTTGTCAAATACAATTGCTATGTCAACAAGTGATGTGTTAAAACCATATTTTCAAGAATTGCAAAGCAGTGGGTGAAAATATGATTTTTACACATCACGAGTTAACATAAATATCTTATTAAAACACTATCCATGAAATGGTCTATTTATTATATATGTATATATCTTTACTAATTTTTGACAATATCTTTTGCTTTTTGTTAATATCTCTCACTTAGCATATCGAAAACATGTAACGCCATGATATATTTGTTATGGTGGAACTTTAGCGGAACATTTATTTAACAATAGCCTTTTTAAAAGAAATACTAGTATGAATAAAAATTACCTTCATTTAAAATGACAGACCCTAGTTTTTAAACACTATAAGGCTTATTTTTCAATATTAGAACTGTTTTTGATAACTTTACTTATATCTTATTGTTTAAATTATATATTTCCACACATCTGAAGTGTTTCTGGTCATCCTGGTATTTGTAATATCACAAAATACATTTTCATATTTTGAATAACACACATATTTCACCATTTCAACCTCACAGACACTTCTTTCACTACGCTGTAACTTTATCCGAATGTGTTGCAGGTTTGTAGTTGAACTAAAGTTAGTGGCTATTTTCACAGGCTGAAACTACACCTTTAATTATTAAACTGATAATTATTTAATAATACTGCTGTGAAAACATACCTGACAAAGTCATCCTTAAAAAAATAAACAAAACAAAAACAAAATATGAATCAAACTCGAAGTTAAACCTTAACTTACACCTAATGACAGGACAATAATTCAGCATTATTTGTCACTATTAATATTTATTTGGCTTGGTACTCAATCACTTTTAGATAGTTTACAATCATTGCACTTCATATCAATTTTGTTTTTCAAATACAATCAGATGCACTGGTAATCATCAAACTAAAAAAAAACCCTGATGAAGTGACACTGACCTCAATAGTTGGATTATAATAATTTACAAGGGATTAATTGAATCATGAAATTGTTCACAAAAATATAAATATGATTTCTGTATTTTCATTGTAACTAAAATGCCAAATATCACTTTTATGGTTTTTGTAGATCTATATATTTCATATTGCATGCATCTCTAAAATAAAAGACAACATACTGTATAGGACTTCAATGCCTTTGAATAAACTCCTATCCTTTTTGAAGGTATTTAATAAGGCCTTTATTCTTATATAGTCCCACCCACCCACTTTATGACAGTAAATAAAACAAAAATGATGCAAGTTTGCTCATAGTTCATTTTAAGGGCCAGACCTCACATAGGAACACTGTAACAAATGATTAAACACAAATGTAACAATTATACATGTAGCAGTGAAATTTAGCAGTCTAAAAATGTATAAATCTGTATGACAAAACAGTATTCGGATATCAAAATCATATATTTAGTCAAAGTTGTGATTGCATTCATGATACACTATCAGGTGCGTATCCTCAGGAAGACTGCCACTCCCCTAGAAGATTATATAAGATGTTTCATCCATCTTTCATTGCCTGTACGACTGTCACTCCCCTAGAAGATTATATAAGATGTTTCATCCATCTTTCATTGCCTGTATGACTGCCACTCCCCTAGAAGATTATATAAGATGTTTCATCCATCTTTCATTGCCTGTACGACTGCAACTCCCCTAGAAGATTATATAAGATGTTTCATCCATCTTTCATTGCCTGTACGACTGCCACTCCCCAGACTAAAAATGAATTTTAGCTGTAGTGACATGACTCGTGAATCACTATAAAAAACAGTGATGGTATCAGGTTTCTCAGCATTAAACTTTTTATGTAAATAAACAGCAATGGTTAGTAATATTAACATAGGATGATGTAAAACATTATTTAATTAATAAGAAATGGGACACTATAAAAGATGTGGTACTGAACATTTGTTCTTTATTTCCTGGTTTATTTAATTAAAAAACCCAAAAACAAAATAAAAACAAAATAAAAACAAAATAAAAACAAAACTGGCCCCTTAATTTTTTGTCTGGGAAGTTATCTTGGCCCATGGATTTATTTCAGATCAAATATGGTAATACAGTGTCCTTCCTTCCTATCATTCACTTTCACCTAACTATAAAACTAATAAAGTAAATGATATATGTAAATACAATTTGTTTTTAACAGTGTATTTTTTTTAACCGTAGGCATGCTAACCGTGAAAGGTTTTGACAAGTGTGTGTGTGGTTAGCGATGCCAACTCTTACCCTGAATCTTGAACATTTCCCTCAAATGCTTTGTGACTAACTCCCCCTATCTTTGAACCACATTCATTGCACCTGCCTTCCGTGTATGGCCTACCACACTGAAATAAACATATACAGTGTACATGCATATTAATAACACTGATTACTAATATGTTGAAATATCAAATAATTTTATTATTTAACCATTTAAAATAGATTGTGTACATTATTTTTCTTCAATATTCTTTTGCTGCAGTTACTAATCTATTAAGTCACAAACAAATGTATTAGTTCACCACTAACCCAAACAATTTATTTAATTAAGATAATAAAATTAACCACTTAGTGATACAGATCAATCTCTCTTTTACACAATTTCATTTTGTTAATCAACAGTTATCATTGTAATATCATCTAACAAAAAAACAAAACAATGATTAACTCTTTCATACTGCTGAAAACATTGTTGCATTTCTTTTGGTTTTCAGTTTTTATTTATACTGATATTCATGTGAATAAATGAACCTTTCACCAACAATGGTCATACACAATAGTTTAACCACAATGCCAAGAATGAACGAATGAATGAATGAATTAATGTTTAATGACAAACTGGCCAGCAAAAAAAGAAAAAAAAGAAATCAGCTGTTGTAAAAATTTGAATGAATTGATGATCAACATTAATTATAAACAGTGTAAAGAGCTGTGCAAAGTATAAATATCACAAGTATATTAAAATTTTGAGAAAACAAGTATCACAGGCAAGTGTATTAAAATTTTTAATAAAAGTTAATGTCATAAGAATTTCACAATAAGTTGAGGGTGGGATCAAAATGATTTCATCACATTTTGTCTTCCAAATATATCTTTCCTCATAGATTCAAAATGATTACACTTCACCAAAATGTGGTGAACCATCAGTGTACACAGACAGTGTTCACACTGAGATGGAGGATCCTTTTTCAGAATAAATGAATGTGTCAAGTATGTGATACCGATGCGAAGATAACACAATTATTTCATCCTTCCTGCACTGCCTATAAGACTGCCACTCTGACAGGACTGGTTTGACAGAATGAAGCATGTTTGGTATTGCACCATTCAAATCATCTTGGCAAGTTGAAAAGATACAGTGATTATATTATGTTTAAGATCAGTATAAGACACCCAAACCTTGGAACAAAGCAAATCTAAAGCATACTTGGCAGTGCTACATCTGCCTTTTTATTATTCCTGACACCAGTATGACTGGGTACCCAACAGAATACAATATCTTTATTAGCAATAAATAAAAAGACACACTTTCGTATCAGCATCTCAATTAAGGGATGCTCCAGCTTCGTATTTTGTAAAGCTTGGAGACATGAATGAGTCTATAAACATAATATATGTGGATTTTATAGAATCCTTAATTTGTTCTAGGGCTTCAATAATTGCCCAGGTTTCAACAGCAAAATAGATAGCATAGAGATTATTGCATCTGATAAAAACACTAGCACAAGCCCAAGAAGGCCAATGACAAAATCAGTGCTGGCTTCAGTTTTTTAATTTTCAGACTAACCAAACATATAAAATAACACATTAAAAATATATATTCTGAATAAAACTCGAACACGTCTACTGTTCTACCAAAAATAAAAACTTGAATACTTGAAATTAAATGGTTTTGGGGATACTAGAGTTTTATGTGATACTGTTTCTATACATACCTCAGTAATTACATATGGATGACCGTTGGGACAGCCTGAAACAGAGGCTTACAATCAGTATTCTACAAACATAGATTGTTGGCTGTTAATATAGAAACATAAACATAAGTAGATTGTTAGCTATTAATTCCTTCACAAACACATATAAACTCATAAACATAAGGAGATTTTCTGACAAGTTACTGGCAAAAACGAAATTGGTTTTAAAGGTAGGGTCAACTCAAACATGAGCCTTATGTGTTGGAAAGATGCATACCCGGACCACCAATACATACTGACACTTTAGCAAATGAAAAACACGTAATTTTAGAGTTAATAAAAAAACATGATTATTCCTGCTAACTGGGGGCAGCCATTTTGTTTCGTTTTTGTGACGTCCGGTGGGATAGCTTGGGGCGAAGTGACGTCAGCTCCTGACCATCTCCTGTATGTACAGTGTAAACAAAAGCAGTAATTTTCGACAAGGCGCTTCTCTTTGATCAACCTGACTTGTAAAACAGCATAAATGATGTAATAATATAATAAACTATTTAACTAAATATATTTCAAGTTGCATTAATGGAACAAAATGGGATTATAGTATTTTTCTCTGTTAAATAACCCAAAGGAAAAATGTACACTATTAGGCCTATTGATATGCTACGTTGGAGCAAAAACGACAACCCACGATACCCAAGTGATAATTTTCTTTTCTTTGGGACTACGTAATTGCATGGTCAGTTCTGTGGTTTTAGATGGAATAGTCTACTTAATCAATAGTTTTACAGAACTATTTACAGTAATAAACCATGTCCATTACAATTTTAGGGGCGACAGGTAATATTCCACAATACCGGTACGTATTTTTGTGTCTAGACAGCGTCAATTAATTGGCTCGTCTGGTTCCCAATCAAATACACACCTGCCAATCAGAAATCACAGGTAGAAGCAACTAACAGCATAGACCAATTAACTAAGAAAACACTTCGTGTATCATTTCAGTACGTAGGTTAATGCATGGGCAAAACATTGTTAATTGTTTCGACTTGTTGTGCATAGCCACTTTGACAATGGTATTTTATTTTGTATTGAAAAAAAATAAATATAGTGCTGGATATACTTATTGCTGGCTTATTGGGATGTGTATTATTACAGAACATTGCAATGTATGACTATTTATCATCCCGCAAAACCCAGGTAGATTGTGTTTCTCTAGTTCTAAGGCTCATTCCTGACGTTATGCGTTAAGTATTACGTAACTACCAGCTCGCCAGAGGGCGTACTCACTGAGATGGTACAAAATGGCTGCGCCCGTTATATATAATAGCCATCACATTTAACCATTTTATTAATTAACTATTCGATTATACGTGTTGATATTAAGTAATAATGTGCATTATATATCGTTCAATATGCATACCAGGCCAAATGCCTTAATTGTCCTCTCCTTTAAATGTATGTTAAACTAAATAATCTCATAGTTATGTCTAAAAACAATTAGATGTTTTCATACAGTTTCTTTATATCTTTATGTCGGGCTCTGAAAATTGTGGGAACAATAATTTTTCTGCCCAACACTCATGGATATATCTACTTTAAGGTAACCCTTTTTTCATCAGCATTTAGAGCAAATACACGGTTGTAACATGTTACACAAAATTAAATGGACTACCTATGTTTTTTACTTAAATGGATTATACAAATTTTAAATTCTCAGAGACCAGCATATAATTCAACAAAATAATTAATTTCAGGGTTTTTTTCTTCTAGAGTCTTGTATGCAAATCTGTGAAGAATGAAATCCTCCAATTTAAAAGTTTAGTCTCCACTGTATCCTCTTTACCGTACATCACTTCTTTATCTTTACATCTTGGGTGCTAAATGAAATTTACACCACCTTTATAAAGACAAAATTACATTAAAATTTATCTGCTAGCATAAGCGTATGAGACGGGGCAGGCCCGGGTGCAAAAACCTCAAATTCGGGCAAAAATTATACAGATCTTGGGGCAAAATGTGCTATCCTGAGACCTTTTTACCATGTATTTCCAACATTCTATCCTCAAAATTAGTTTTATTCCATGTAAAAATACGTAGCGATTCATTTGCAACCCTATATAGCTGTTTGGTAGTAAATGCTAATATGAATAAATGGTGTTATCCAAATTCTGGCATCTTGTTTAATGCAGGAAAAAAGCCAGCCTGCACATACCCCTACAAATATGGGAGCCTATATATATATATATATATATACACGCCTATGTCAGCTAGTGATTAGTTGTTGATGTGGTTGTTGCAATTGAGGAAGAGAAATGACAGAAAAGCAGAACAATGTTATCCCATATTTGTGGATCACTTAAAAAAAATCTGTAGTGTTGACGTTGATCAACGAACTTTATAACTGCATTTAAACAATATCCACACAGTTAGTCGTAAATTAACTAAATGTAACCTAAAGATTTTGGTCTTCTCTTTTTGTTACCTGTTTATAGGATTCCATCAATTTGTCAATACATGAAACATTGTAAAAACAAAACACATTTATACAGACTCTGGTAGAAATAATGTTTAAGAGATATTGGAGAATGTGTGCTATATTTGCCAATTTCATAGAATATCAATAGAATATAGCCATTCCTGAATCAGGGTGAGGAAGAGCACATGCAAGTGTTTTAAACTGTGAATAAATGCAGCAATTTCTTGTTGATTACTTAACAGTGCATTTTTGGGGCAGTTCTCTTTACACTGCATATCGTTACTCCATGCATGATTTACAAAATTCAAATTGAATACAGATTAAATATCTCACCTATCACAATCAGATTTTCCCATTTTATTATGAACTAAAAAGAGGAATTGGTGAAAAAATGCAAATACAGTGAAAGTTCCCAAGACAGGACCATCTCAGTAAACAGGAATTCTTTCAAAACATGATGCTTTCCAAAGTCCTGTGAATTACCTCCCTAAACCAAAAACTTCTCTAAACTGAACACTGGATGAATAATTCAGTCCCAAACTCTTTATTTAGTGCAATTTGTAACTCTGAAAACTGGATGACCAGACCGTTGTCAATCATCATGGAGTCACTAATTGTTTCGTTTATTGTCACTTCGTCGTCTTCAGCCAGATTACCTGACTGCGAACACAGCCGGTGCAATATACACATGCTCAGGTTAGCCACTAGATGTGTAATCACCATTACATATCACTGTGTATGGTTGGCAAATAACAATTAAGCAATTAAAGATCAAGTGACACAGGGCAACCAACCTAATGGAAATATTTTTCTGGAATTTTCTGATATTTTCATTTTAATGCGCGCGAACACCCTTTTCAAAACAATAATTTAAAGCGCGCAAAAACGTCATTTTCATGAAAGTAATTTTAAACAGTGCGAAAAATGTCATGTTTGACATATATTTGAAAAAAGACAATACAAATGAGTATATCATAATTTATATGTGAATTGGAACTTCCTCATAAAAGGACACACACCCCACAACTACACACACACACCCACACACACACACACCCAAAATCATCAACAAGTTCACACAAAAAAACCCACTTTATTAGCAAATATTGTATTATAGTTTAAGACCACCACATACAGATTAGTAATAAAGTGACAAACAAACTTGGGACCAATGTTATTTTTATGTAGGTACATTGTCACATATGCACTATTTCATCATATGCATGTAATGGGGTCGAACTGATTTGTGGTGAACTGGTTCGGGGACGAAACGTCTGCTACCCACATTAAGACTGGCTTCCGTTTTGCATTTATGCTTATATTACTATTACAGCAACACTTTTGGGGAGCCAGTGTATGGAAAAAGAACTCACATTATTATTTAACTTACTAAGTATAAAATAATATCGGTAGGTATATTAATGTCATGGATGCGTCATATAATAAATTAGTTGTGGCCAAATATTATTTAGTCAAATGTTGCATGTGAAAGCCAATGGAAAGAAGACAATTGTCGGTTCAGGTTTTTTGTTTTTTTTTACGATCGTAGCGTTCTTCTGTTATGTATTCATGCTTTCATCCACGGTGGCAAAATTGCATACATCGCCATAGAACCGAGGCCTGCCCCACAGGAACATAATTCTTTAAAATTAAACTATTCGAGTATAAAAAATAAGAAAGCAAATGTTCATATATGGCTTCAGTTTACTTTACATTTTCATTGGTTGGCTATTGACAACAGACACACGCCCGCGGCCTTGGTAATGGCACAAAACTAGACAAAACTAGACAAAACGGAGCTCAGGTTGAAATGAGTGATAAAGATATTTAATTCTAAGAATTCCCAGTCTGGAGCTTGACGCGGTAAGACTTGGGGATCCTTCACTTTTTCTACTAGGATGTATGTGTTTATTGGAACTGATTGAACACTGGAACGCTTCTCGTTTCGACAGTCTGCACCACCAGGTTGGATTCTTTTTAGCGAGATTCCTTGCCTCCACGTCATTTCTCCGGCTGACTATGTCGACTTGTTTTTTTGGTGACTCGTATGACGGCCATTCTGCAGAATGCCACGGCTGTTCGCGTTTAGTCTCTACATGTCCGAGCCTGTCCTAGCAGCACTGGAAGATTGACCGCCCCACTCTAAGAACAAATAGGAAGTGGGGTCGGCCCCTACTACTCTTTTCTAGACTTTACTTTGTTTTATTGTGATATCATCTCGTATCCTCCGGAGTCGGGCCCATCCACACAACTATACCAACCCATGACGACTGGACTATACCCTAGTCTGATTCTCTCTCTCATTCAGATGGATCCGGCTTCTCAAGATCTGTATTTCAGCACAGCACTACACCTTCAACGTCTATTGACTGTCAATCTTGGGGTTTTCTTGACGGGATGCAACCTATCTCGTCCCTACAAGCTGTGCATCCTAACGGCCTTAACGAGGCCACTCACGTAGACATATAGATTGGACTTTAAACTTTTAGACCTTCGTTCAAAAGTTTATGTCGAAATTACTTGAAAAACCCCCAACAAATTAAATAGTCCGATCCTCTCTTCTTTCTCTTATTTATTTTTGGACTGTCCTTCTAAAATGCTCCAAATTATATAAATATTCGACCCAGCAGTCAATTCTTTTTATTTTTGGCTTGTAACTTTCTTTTCTTTAAAATTCTATTAACTTTTTTACTAATTGCTATTTTCAAAATTCTGCCCATTTTCAACTTTACCCCCCCCCCCCCCCATCCTGAGTCAGGTCACCGATTTTATCTAATTTCATTTTGACCGCCCAATCTAATCTAGTGACCAAATTTAATGAGTAGACTTTTCTTTATTAATTATATTAATTAGAGACGCGCATCAAAATTTTAAAGGCCTACTATTTAATTTTTGGATGTAAATTTCAAAATTGTCTCCTTAATTTTTGTCTATCCCGGGACAAGCCCCTGGCTATCCAGAGACAGGCCCCGGGACGGACATGCTCGAAACTCTAGTGGTATATGAGCATGTAAAAATTATTCGCACTTGCACTCTAAGAATGTAATAAGAATTAGTTGCTTAAAGGAGGGAACAATTAAAACATTTATATAAGATATATAATACACATTATTGCTTAATATCAACAAGTATAATCATATAAACTAATGGGCAAAAGAATCTTATCACCATATTCAGTAGGTCCATAAAGAAAAAATCTATATGATGATTATTTTACTGAAAGGAATCATTTTCCAATGTCTTTACAAAAAAGCATTGCCATATCGATAGTGCACTTGCCATAAGGCCGAGCGAAAGAGACATGGCATCAAAATTAAAAATTACACAATCAGAGTCCCTTCAAAAGGTGCTTCTAAAGTCAAATCATGGGACAAGACATGTCCTCAATAGCGTGTGTGACCACCCCTTGCATCAATACACGCCAAAACACGTCTCCTCATGGATGTCGTCAGTCGCCGGATGACGTCAGCAGGAATTCTGCGCCAAACATCCAACAAAATCTGTTCAAGCTGTTGTTGATTTGCTGGGGGGGAGGGGGGAGTTGTGTTGTCTCAGCTGTCGATCAAGATGATCCCAGAGATGCTCTATGGGATTCATGTCTGGAGAACATGATGGCCAAGGCAATACGTTGATGTTAACGTTGTTGAGATAATCCTGAACAAGTCTGGCTGTATGAGGTCGTGCATTGTCCTGCTGCAAAAGGTTACCCCTAGGCTGTTGACGCAAGAATGGCACTACAACAGGTCGCGACACCTCATCCCTGTATCTTTGACCAGTCAGATTTCCATGGATGATGAGAAGCTTTGTTGTCCGTTGACCACAAATACCGCCCCATACCATGACACCGCCTCCACCAAAAGGGTGCACATCTTGGATGCAGTTTGGCGCCAGTCGCTCTCCCCTACGTCGATAAACACGAACTCGGCCATCATTTCGGAACACGTTGAAGCGACTTTCATCCGTGAACAGCACCCTTTCCCAATCACGCCACTGCCACCGACGTACAGTTCATGCCCATTGTAATCTGCATTGACGGTGTAGAGGGGTCAAGGCCATTCCACAGAAGGGGCGGAAAGCTCCGATACCAGCCCTGTGGAGTCATCGTAAGACTGTTCGTCTGCTGATGGGGTGTCCGAGGGCTGTCGCCGCCGTTGACATCGCCATCACGAATCGGTTCCGCAGGTGGATTGTCCGGATGTAGCGGTCTTCAGTTGGCGTTGTGACCCTTAGTCTTCCCGATCTTGCACGGTCTTGTGCCTGGCCTGTCTGCTGATAACGGCTCAACAAGTTGCTGATGGCGGCTTGACTGCAGTTGAAGGTTCTTGCAATCTGTCGTTGAGAGGCCCCCATATTGGCCATACCGATAGCTCTGTTGCGTTCTGCTTGGGTAAGTCTCGGCATCTCTCTGATGTTCTTTTTGATACTGCTTCCTTGCAGGGTGAGTTTTGGCGAATGTTTTCTCATTACTTTCAAACATATTGCAGTATCTTTAATTCAGATAAACTTATTTTAAAAGTGATAAGTTTCTTTTGCCCGTTAGTTTAGTTAATTAATAAAACGGTTAAATGTGATGGCTATTATATATAACGAGTGCAGCCATTTTGTACCATCCCAGTGAATATGCCCTCTGGCGAGCCAGTGGTTACGTAATACTTAACATGTCACATCAGGAATTAGTCTCAGAACAGAAGACAAAAACGTACCTGATTTTTGCAGATGTATTACAATGTTCTGTAATAATATCCATCCCAGTAAGCCAGCAACAACTATACTATTATATTATTTTTCAATACAAATTAAACCACCATTTTCAAAGTGTTGAAATAACTGTATTAGGCCTATGTTTTGTCCATAAATTAACCCAGGTACGGAATCGGAGTGTTTTCTTCTTAGTTAATTGGTCTTTTCATTCTGTGGCATGTACCTGTGGTTCCTGATTGACAGGTGTATATCTAGACAGCCCCCAGTCAAATTGTCTAAGACACACTAAAATACGTGCCTCTTTTGTAAAGATCACAGGGTATTGAGTGATTGCCGCACGGACACCCCTTTAATCAGAATGGACATTATCAGCCGTACTGCTTTATTACTGTAAATAATTCTGTAAAACATTTGATTAAGTAGACTTTCCCATCTAAAATCACAAAACTGACCAATTACGTAGTTCCAAAGAAAAGAAAATTATCACTTGGGTATCGTGAGTGGTCATTTTTGCTCCAACGTACCCTACCAATAGGCCTAATAATATGCATTTTTTTCTTTGGATTTTTTTTTAAGAGAGAAAAATACTATAACTCCATTTCATTCTATTGATGCAAATTGAAAGATATTTACTTAAATAGTTTATTATACTATCAAGTCATTTATGGTGTTTTACAAGTCTGGTTGATTAAAGTGAAGCGCCTTGTCGTATACTACTGCTTTTGTTTACACTGTGCATGCAGGAGCTGATGTCACTTCGCCTCAAGCTACAGTCCCGGACAACACAAAAACGAAACAAAATGGCTGCCTCCAGTTAGCAGGAATAACCATGTTTTTTTATTAACTCTAAAATTATGCATTTTTCATTTGTTAAAGTGTCAGAATGTGTTGGTGGTCCGGGTATGCATCTTTCCAACACATAAGGCTCTTGTTTCAGTTGACCCTTCCTTTAAAAAAACAATTAGACTGAATTTGGCATCAATTCCGGAATTCCGAGTATGTGATGAAAATTCCAGATTTTTAAGAAAATTCCTGAAAGTTGGTCGGCCTGGTGACAGCTTTGTTATCCATAACAAATATATTTATAGTATGCTTCAAGGATCGACAAAAACAACAGTGAATTTAATCCAGTCTTTCCATTGTTTGATTTTGAATTTGTTTTTAAACTGTTATTTAGCAAACTAAAGAGAAGGCAAAAGTTATGTTGCTTTTTTGGTGTTGAAAAGATGTCAGTAGCATTTCATTGCCATATCGATTTCCATTATGGAACATCCAGCTAATCTTCGCTGTACTGAAATATCATTCGATCATAAAATTAAAATCATTAAAAGTTTTTAAAATAGGCCTATATAAGCTAACATTAATATATCTTAAGTCAAAGGTTCTTTTTTGCATTATTAACCGTTCGATTTATCTTCAATGCATATATAAAGCCGAATGTGAATAGGACACCAGCAGAAACAAATGACAAATTGCAACAAAAGGATTTGGATCAATGCAAACCCCTGAAAACCGGACATTTCTGAAAACTAGACAAAATTCTTTGTCCAATGCATATCCGGTTTAGAGACGTTTCACAGTATTTTGAAAAAAATTGTGTATTATATTTAGTTTCTCACAGCGGCAAAAAATAAATACTTACGATACACCACCACTTGTGCATTACTATCCTCCTTTACTACACTTTCCAATATAATTGCCTTCATCTTTTTAATGTCATCTTGTGGCATTGTTGGCAGGAGTGTATCCTGAAATTGAAAAAAAATAATCTTAAAAAACAACAACGTTAATTATGTAACCACACCTTAGACTTGTTTGTTTGTTTTGTATAATGACACCACTAGATCTATTAATCATCGGATGTCATGCAGCTGGCAACTTGACCTATAGATACAGTAGATTCTGAGAAGGATTTCATTAAAACATCTTTTTTTGTGTATCAATATCATGCAATGTATGATGATTCTATATGTATTGATAAAAATTATATGCTCTGAAATAAAACATTTACAGACAGACGTCATACTATTATACGATAAGTCAAAGATGAGCATATAAAAAAGAATTATCTCACTATCTGTAACATTGTGATATTTAATACATGTATAAAACAATAAATAATAATGTATGAAATTGTGAAAAGGTCTCATATTATAGTAATGCATGGGCGGATCCAAGGGGGGGGGGGGGGACCAGGGGGACGCGTCCCCCCCCAAAATTGTTCAAGTGCCCTCAAAATGTCCAAGTGCCCTTTTTGTTTGTAGAATTTTTTTTTTTTTAAGTAAACAATAATTATATTGTAGATAAATGAAATCAAGATTTTCGTGTACATGCGCAAGCTTGCAGATATGTGTCTGTGTTATTGAGTCTCAATGGGGCCCCATTGAGGTTCTAACGCGAGTGACGCCAATTTACTTCATTATTGCTAGTATATTATGACGTAGAACTGTAGGAATTCATATTAATTGTAAATATCAAAACTTGTAGTAAGGTGCCCTTTTGACGAGTCAATGTGCCCTTCTTTTTTGGTCCCCCCCCCTAAAAATATTTCCTGGATCCGCCCATGTAATGTAGGTTATATTTACAGTGAAAAGAGCTGGATTTGTAGCCATAGCAATCAGTGGATGTAAGAAGTTCTTCTTTTCCGGACAGTTTCTCAGAACAAGAGAAAAGTGAAACAGCATGCAGAGGATGCTCTGATCTCTCAGACTTTGTCCTGGCTGGAAGTTCAGCAGATGAGTTTGTTGTCCAAAGTGATTCTGTAGCAGCTGGTGCAGATCCTGTGTAAAATATAAATGGAATTAAAAAGTAAAGTTACAAATATATTTCACCAATGAAACCTTGCATGTAACTTTCTGATATAAATAATAATATTGTTTTGATTTTACTTAAATGCATTTTATTTAGCTATTTATTAATAATGAATTAATAAGAAAGAAAATGGCTTTTGTAAATTATACACACAGCCAGATTATTGTAGATAAAAAGTAAAAGTAAAGTTTGTTTTATTTAACAATGCCACTAGAGCACATTGATTTTTTATCTTATCATTGGCTATTGAAGTCAAACATATGGTCATTCTGACACTGTTTTTTTTTTTTATAGAGGAAACCTGCATGTTCCACATAGGCTACTCTTTTATGATAGGCAGCAAGGGATCTTTTATTTGCGCTTCCCACAGGCAGGATAGCACAAACCATGGCCTTTGTTGAACCAGTTATGGATCACTGGTTGGTGCAAGTGGTTTTACACCTACCCAGTGAGCCTTGCGGAGCACTCCCTCAGGGTTTGGAGTCGGTATCTGGATTAAAAATCCCATGCCTCGACTGGGATCCGAACCCAGTACCTACCAGTCTGACTGATGGCTTAACCAAAATAAAACAAGAATATAAACTTACAATATTGCTTATACTTTCTGTATTGTCAGCAAACGTATCAAGATTTTCCACAGCTTTGGCCTACAATAAATATATACAGTATGACTCCATAAATATAAACATCTGGCAATAATGAAACTCACAAATAAAGTTTTATGGAAATAAATAACAGAAACCTGTATGTAACAAAAGTAATGTACAACAAGGACTTAAACAGGACACATAAACAATAATTCAATGTCTTGCTTACCATAAACTTATTCAGTCATTGATACATGTAGTTGCAACCATAAGATGTTCATCTCAATATATTTAAAAAAAAAAAAAAATTAAAATGGAAATCAATACATATTTTTAATTAATGTTTTATTTTTGTCACATGCATTGTGATAAACATCCATAGGTGCAAAAATAAACCAGGTTTCATTCAGTGTAGCATTTGAATTAAATGTCTCATCTACCAAAACCTTATTCAGTGCCAGTGATAGTTGCATCCATAAGATGTTTATCTCAATGCATTTATTTTTTGTCACATACATTGTGATGAACGTAACAGATGCAACTATAAATCAAGTTTCATTGAGGTCTAGGACTTATAATTTGTGAGAAGTGGAGCTATCAACGTGAAACTTTAACACTGAACAAAAAGCAAATACATTTTAATTAAAAATGTTTAATAAATAATTTTGTTATTCTTTTCACATGCATTGTGATCAACATTCATAGGAACAACTACTATACAAGTTGCATCAATCTAGAAATAAAGCTAAAAGCAAAACATTAATGTTAAGCTAAATGTAAAAGTATTT
This sequence comes from Gigantopelta aegis, assembly GCF_016097555.1. Taxonomy (NCBI): domain Eukaryota; kingdom Metazoa; phylum Mollusca; class Gastropoda; order Neomphalida; family Peltospiridae; genus Gigantopelta; species Gigantopelta aegis. Next base: position 11,472,587 of record NC_054702.1, on the reverse strand, counting down.
TAATTAAAAAATTTAAATCATTATTTTTTTTAAAATTCACATGCACCTATAAACCAATTTTGAATGACTTAAGACATAGTTTGTGAGAAACTGATTGACATGAGATTAAGATTCAACTTTAATGCAAAAGTTGATACCACCACCAGTCATCACTGTCTGAAAATTAATACCTATATTTTGCCTTGTCACTTCAAAAAAGTGAGACAAAATCCAAAAGAGAAGAAACTAATTTAAAAACATTAGAATTAGTGCAACAAAAACAGCAGTAATAACATTACAAAACATTTAAGTATAATGTTTATCTGGGTACAACAAAAATTAGATGCATTATAAATCATAAAGTTAAGAAGAAAATTTGATAAAAAAATACAGCAGTATTTAACAAGAATTCAGTGGAAGTAATCATCTCGCCTACAATAAAACATATTTGGTATCACTTAATAACAGTCTATAAATGTTGATCTCAATGCATGTTAAATATTAATTAATTATAATTAAACTTTTAATTAATTTTATAAATAGTTTGTGATATAAAATTCATGATTAATATAGTTCTTTACATAAAGTTTAAATGAAACTTTAAATTTTTTAATTTTTAAAAAGTACTATATATTTTTTTTTTCTTAACATGCAATGAGATAAACATACATAGGTGCATGAACAAAAATCTTTCATTGATCTGGAACTTATAGTTTGTGAGAAAACACGACATTGAGCAGAATGCAAAAGTATTTTTATTAATTAAAATTTAGCACCTATAAACCAAGTTTCTTACTTATACTTTATGTCAGAGTTAAATGTGAAACTTAATATTGAGCTAAATACAATTTTAAACATTTTAGTAAATTAAAATATAAAACAAGTTTTGTTTAATGACGCCAAACAAATCAGATATTAAAACTACTGAAGGGCATTAGAGTTGGATCCCGCCCACTGAAAATATTTTTAAAAACATTTAACAAGCATTGAAATAAACATCCAGAGGTGTAACTATCAACCAAGTTTCATTGGTCTGGATCATATAGTTCATGAGAAACAGAGCTAAACACAAAAATCTAATGTTATGCTAATCGCAAACGTTTATGCCATTGCCATTAGAAATATTCTATCTCATCTTGTAACTTGAGGTAAGGGGTGGGACATAAGCCTGTGGTAAAGGTTGAAGTGCAATCGGTCTATGATCGATCCCTGTTGGGCTATTTCTTGTCCCAGCCAGTGCACCATGACTGGTATATCAAAGGCTGTGGTATGTGCTATCATGTCTGTGGAACGGTACATATAAAAGATCCCTTACTACTAATGGAAAAATGTAGTAAGTTTCTTCTCTAAACTATTTGTCAAAATTACCAAATGTTTGATATAAAATAGTCAATGGCTCTAGTGGTGTCATTAAATAAAACTAACTTTGATCACAGTAAGACAATAACGAATACATGTATATAAGGGTCATACCAAGGCTTGGTCTTGTTGGACATCAGATTGAATATATTTCAAAGTGACTTCATGGTGGATGGCTAAGAACAGATACATCTGATTCAGTGGACTGGCCGTTTCCTAAAATCAAATTATCCAAAGATTATATTACAGTATAACAAAAAAACAAGAGAGAAGAAAACTGACAAAAACATTTTTCACAGATCCACAACTTAACAAAATGTGAACACGTATATGCCATGTTTTAAGGATACAAAGAAACAAAATATTTTCAAGAAAAGCAATCGTGAGATGTCATCGATAGGTACACATGTATTTTAACCTTGTTTTAATAAAAATATAAGCATTAGTAATAAACGATTTAACACTAGAATTCAGTGAAATTACATGTCTTGTTTACCATAAATATTTTCGTGTACTATGATGAACACCCATATATGCAACTATAAACCAAGTTTCATTGACAAAGGACTTATAGTTTGTGAGAAGCTGATCTAAAGGGAAAACTTAATGTTATACTTTAATGCAATAGTTGATGCCACCACCACCATTGGAAAAGTATTACCTATATCATAACATTACGGTAGCTTGTATACTAACACTAATGATTGATTCTAGACGAGTCACATCTTCTCCGAGAAGTGTTTTGGCCACCATGTCGCGAATCTTCTGATAGTGTAAAGAACAAACCACATATCTGTCTGGACATTCCTTCACCTGAAATGCAAACTATCTGTTAATGTGATTATTTTTACAATACAATTCATAATTAAACCAATTTCATGTATAACCACCATTTGTGAAAACAAAAATGAATTTTGTCATCAACGCTTTCCTTAGAGTTGGTTTTACAGATGTGATGAATTTGAAAAAAAAGAATGATGTTGGTTCCACATGTATGTAATTCAAATGACTTGAACATGCACAACAACAACAAAATATTTCACTTCAGTTAGTGTTTGGTTTGGTAACAATGTTTGATGGTTGTATGAAATAGTTTATGTGATTTATAGCATGGACTGAATGTCTTTTCTTAAATATCTCAGCATAGCCATCGGAAAACAAAACCTGCTATTTTAAAATTTATTTATTTATGTACACTTGCCTTTTCAGTTGGCTCCTCTATAGCAAGCCATGGTGTTTTACCCCATTGACAAATTCTGTGGTAGCTGTCTGTTCCAAATTCCCTGCACAATTGCTTGATGAAAAACTTCCTGTTTTTAATTAATAAAATATAAATAAACTTTAATTAATGGAATATACACCGCTATAATAAATACCCACTACAAACAAAGGAAAAAAGTCCTGATGTGCGAGAAATAGGTATTTTATTATTGCTGTTGTTTACCTGTTGTTTGCCTGTTAACAATTAATAACATTTATTTTGAGTTTGTAAATTTGAGAACAATACATTTTTTGTGTGTCCTAACTTAGCTTATATGATATCAAGGTATGCATGGCATGTAAGAGAAAGAAATTAATGGTCAAAGTCGGCTCTAAATAATTTAAAAAATAATATTAAAAATAACTGTTGATAGCAAATACACAACTTTATTAAAAGTATGTCTGTGCATTAGTAAATATGTTATAATATGGTCAGCCAAGCCTTCAGGTTTAACATCTTCAACTAAAAACAGATGTAAAACATTATATGACAATATCTACAAAAACTGTTCTAGATGATGAAAAATTCAGATAAAAAATATCCCAGAATGTTTTGTCATTTCTTGACAGCCAATGCTTATGATAGTTCACTGTCCACATATCTTAGTTCAAAGATAATGTGATGATTGGAATCTTGAACATGTAGTAGTGAAGATAATTTTCTCTGTTTTTAAAAAGTAAAAGCATACAAGGTCTTATTACAGTATTTTGACCAATTAAAATATATTCAAACTATCATTTATAATAAATCTGCTACAGCTAACAAAGATATGCTCTTAATATAATGCTTATAAACTGTCAATTCCAACAATGCCTGAAAATGTGCTATGTTGAATTCCACATGCCATTCAATTTTAAGCATTTTCTGTCAATGACCTCATGCCACATCTGTATTCTGTACATATATCAGTGAATAGAACTTTTTGATATAAACATTGCAAATCGTACATTAGGGACACATTTAGTCACTTCTAGATAATCAAATACTTGTTTTTACACAATCTAAGAACAAAAATATGACCAACAAATTGTAAAACTATTTAAAAAAAGAAATAGTTGAAAAATGACTAAAGAATTAATTTTTTATTAAAAAATCTGACCTATTTAATCACAACTTACTTTGGCCAATCAAAGTTTTCAATTTCAATCAAGTCCCTGGCTTGTGAGAGCATTTTTGTGAATACTGATGATTTCATAATTGATTCTTCAATTACAAGCATGTGAAGATACTTGGCTACTGTCATCAAACCAAATCTTGCATTTGCAATGGTCTGTAATTTGGCCATATCAATATTTGCACTCTCGATGCACTGATATGCAAGACTGAGATACTGCGTTGCCATCTTCATCTCGCTGTCAAAATCTTTCATAGCTGCAGTTTCATGAAGCTGATCCTGCCAACAAAAATGACATTTTTTAATTTTTTTTATCACAGTAAATTATTATACTAATTAAAATGAGTGCTTATAATAATTTAATATCATTACACAATTGTAAACAATTGTTTTGACAACTACTTTGATTATTTTGCTCTACATTCCTCGATCATCAAAGAAAAAACCAAAACCAAAACATTCCCCAAAACATTAAAAAAACCAACAACACAAAAACAAAACATTTCCATGAATTCTACTTCTGACATTCTAGATCATCCAAAAAAGCAACTTAATTCATCAAAAAGGATAATATAAACCCCAAAACTCCTACAACTTTAAAAGTTTGTTCCAACAAAATGGTCTATCTTTAAAGTGTGACATTCTAAAAAATATGTTATATTCTACTAAGATCAGGATGCTAATAAAAAGTAAAAAGAAACATAACAAAAATCACCAAAATTCTTCCTTCTTTCCTCCACTTCAAATCGTGCATGGTGAAATATGGGTATAAAAAGGCCCACTATAGAAACCAATTTATATCTGATGGACATACACATATTTATTACTATTTATGACAGAAAGCCAGTTTACTTAAAAGATCCCAGATACTCAGGAACTTGTACAGGAATTTATGCTGGCCCAGACTCTGTAGAACAAAGTTTCTAAGGGGAGGGGCATTTCAAGTCATGTACCCCTGTAAAAATATTTTTAAAAAGAAGAAGATAATGTCCCTCGAGCATATGAGTTTTGATCGCCTATGCCCCTAACTGAGTGTATTCTATGACATTTCCATAATATTCCCAGTGCTGTTGGTGGGAGGAGACCAACAGCCTTGCTCTGAAGCATACAATCTTTGAGCAAAATATATTGATATTTTAGCCAATTCTAATTACAGACTTTTACAATATTATGTTCTGAACACTGAGCATTTCAATATTCAATGAAGATTAATAGCTGCATGTCTTTGTTGCAAAATATACATTAAAATACAAGGATGTCAACTATTCTTATATTGCCTGTACATTTTTCAAGCAGGCTAAGACGTAAAAAAAAACGGAACATTTTAACATGCTATTATCTGTTCATAATGGGCTGCTCACTAAAACTAATTTGCTTACTCGTCACCGGAACCAACCATTGCCTGTACCATACAGTATAGTAATATTTCTAGAGTAAAAAATATTAACCATTTGCTATATTCTGGTTATGACAGTAGACTGAATGACATTGAAACTTATACCTCAAGGCACTGAATGACCATAATAATAAACTGGAGAATGCCAGAGTTGTGCAGAGTCTGTTGTCTAAGTTTTTCAGCTTGTTTGAGGAAGTCCTCAAGATGTTCCTGAACATGGTCACCACTAAAACAGTAAAGGACAAAGTATAAGAATAGCATACCGGTAAGGATAAAACCTTTCCACATCCACTTATTCAGATACAGAAAACAATAATTAATTATTTATTTAAGGGTAGTTCATAATTACCCATATTTCCAAACTGTTAATACCAGTGTATGCTTAGAAAAAAAATGTTGACAAAAATATACCGTACAAAAAACCAAACATTTTAATTCAAATCTTTTAGGAAGCATGGAGTTACCAACAAAGAGTATGGTTTGCTTGCTAGCAGAAATGTTCACAAAATGTGGTTTGTATTCTTTGCTGTTTTCTGAAAATGTAATTACATATGAAGTCAGGAAAATGCCATAATTTATCATGTTGAAGTAACAGGTAATAAATACACAGTCTTTCGTAAACCACAATGTTTGGCAAACTTATTAGTGTCATGCAGGCCTAATATGTGATAAATCAGGCCTCTGAGAATTGAAAGTTTGCGTAACCTAAATATGGGTTAAGCAAAAAAAGTTTCAGGTAATCCATTTTATTTTGCATAACCCGTTACAAATATATCATTACGTATATGGAAAGTGACAATAATTAATAAACAAATAAAATGTAATATTTTGATGAAATTACAATCAATATTGATCAATGTTGTAAGTATACACTGTACTATAGAAAATGAAAAACAAGAGAGAGAATAATAATTTATTCAACATTATAACAAGTTATGAAATGTGTAATACTTATTTAGTCTACACTAAGTGAAACTGATTTATTAAAGTAAAGATGAGTGAGGAGATGCCTGGACTGGGCCTGAGCTTATAAAAGTTTTAGAGTCCAGAATCCATCTCCAATGATGTCACACACATACATGACATTAGTGTCTCAGACTCTATTAGAGTCTCGAGTCTAGCTAGACTCTAAACGTTTTATAAGCACCAGGCCATCAACATACAATTTGCAGCCATTTACTACTTCACCTCGAAGTCTCAAAATTTTTGCTTCTTGAACTATTTCTATCCATTTCTTATTACATATTAAAAATGTTTAATTTGTTACTTCAGGGAACATTTTGTTTAGTATTGCGTCACAATTCGCTTTGCAAATTTCAGAGATCGCTACACAAATTTAAAACATTAAACAGTAGTTGTTAATTAATTTTCAATTGACTAGAAATATCACTAAGATTTTCAAACCAAAATGTTTCCTGTACATTCCCATCTTCAACGTCATAATTAAAATGCTCTACATTCTTCCATTTCAAAAATGATTTTTTCTGTCACTGATTGCGAATCACTTTTTAATTTATTACTTGCCATTGAAAGAGAAAGTAAGAAACCATTCAACCATGTTTTCTAACAAGCTGCACAGCCCATAATATTTACTCCCGTGTATCTCATTGGCAGACACCATCATATGACCTCGTCAGACACAAACAGCACTGACATAATTCGTGGACCTAAATGAATGGGTATTTATCAGGTAGTAGTAATGGGTGAGTATTACAGATTGATATACTAACATGGAATTGGTTTAATTTAAAAAGTAAGCAAGTGACCAAAATTAACTCAAATAATGTCGATACAGCATATCAAGTCATGTTATTACGTAACACTGACTATTAAACTCTGCTGGAAGCGATGTTTTCTAACGGCCTTAGTGAATAAATTAGCCTACATGCTGCTCTCAGTCTGTCAACTAATATTTAATGTCACACCAATTGGTTTCCTTATAATATGGAATAAAAACTAAACTTAAAACTGAAAAATTAATAGTGTACAACCTTCTTCTTTTTTTTTTTTTGGTGAGAATGAAAAATGGGTTAAGCAAAATTAGACTTATGCGAAAAAAAACAATCGTCTGTGCAATTTTCAGAGGCCTGTAAGTGAACGCATTAAAGTATTTAGCAATGACAACAGCATTAGGAAAATGATGACAAAACATAGATGCATCATTATATTAGTGTGTATACTAAAACATATTAATGATAACTCTTTTATAAATTTTTTTGATGTGTAAATGTAATAAATGACAAAAGTGCTTCATAAACATAGAAAATGTCTTACACCAGAACAACCTGTTTCACTAAACTATAAGAACTGATGTACCAAGATTTACTTTTAACCACATGAATAATGACTCTAATGCAAGCCTACCTCTTGTGAATGAGCAGCTTCAGCAGAAACGATCTCACCACTGGAGTGGGATCAACCAGATCATCAAACACTGTCATCTGCTTTGTCTGTAGTCTTTCTGATGCACTGGGTCCTTGTGATGACGTCTTCCTTGTGATGTAAGTCAGGATCTTTTCAATGACGGCATCCTCAGGAGCCGTGTCTCCTCCGAAGCACAGATTAGAAACAACTGCCATGAGGAAGGTATTACAACACTGCTGGAATAACTGATGTTCTGCTGATATATCACTTAAATCAGAAACACAAAAACCATCAAGACAAACATCTTATGTAACACTGATGTTCTGCTGATATATCACTTAAATCAGAAACACAAAAACCATTAAGACAACCATCTTATGTAACACTGATGTTCTGCTGATATATCTCTTAAATCAAAAACACAAAAACCATTAAGACAACCATCTTATGTAACACTGATGTTCTGCTGATATATCACTTAAATCAGAAACACAAAAACCATTAAGACAACCATCTTATGTAACAATAAATTATGCTAATATATCACTAAATCAGAAACCATTAAGACAACCATCTTATGTAACAATGAAATTATGCTAATATATCACTAAATCAGACACAAAAATCATTAAGACAAACATCTTATGTAACATTGAAATTATGCTGATATATCTCTAAAATCAGAAAACAAACAATATTATACTGCAGTGAGAGAAATCATAGTATAAAAACATTTCCATTCCTAATATTATAAGTAAATAATTGATGTCATTTCTTAGTACCGGTAATGTTAGCTTAAATTTGTGCCTTCCCACAACTTAAGCAAATTAAATTTAATTGTCATGCACACATAGAAAATGTGGCGTATGTCCCAAAGGACATCATTTATATTACAACTCATGAATTTTTGAGTGCACATAACTATACAGCTTTTTCTCATGATGTATGACTGAAAACATACTTGTAACATAAACAGTGTCTTATGGGCTCTCATTTAGTATCCTCTATTGAGACATGAAACCACCATATGTAACAATAATAGTCTGTTTATATATCTCTGAAATCAGAAACACTGATGAGCACCGATATTTTACAAAACCAAACCCATATTCTGATATCAAAATCGTATCCCTTCATAAGACAGAACTGACAGGATGTTAGGCAAAGTTGTGATTGCTTCCTAGGAGATATGTAACAGGATGTTTCATCCCTCTTGTACTGCCACTCCCAAGACTAGTTTAGAAAAAATGGCCTCCGAGTATCTATCATAAACAAATTTGAAGGCTTTCTGGAGGATGTTATAACCCAGATCAAACTTCTTTACCAGAATATGTTGGTCTTTAAAATCAGGATATGATTAACATGACCTTAGATATCTCAGAACTTGCTAAATCTAAATATAGATCATTAGATGCCAAAAGCTGGAGCAGAACAAATATTTTTCAACATGAAGGGAAAATTTACTATTGGAAAGCTAAAGTCATCTTTTTTTTATAGTACAGCATTGTATGAAGGCCAATGCCATTCTGAATATCTATGTATAGATCAATTAAGGTACTTTCTGTTGTTTCCTTTATTTCTAACTCTCGTGGGCAAATCAATGAAAGGTAATCTGTGATCTTATTATTACTGAATGACATAAGCTCATCAATATCAGGCCCTAATCTTGCCAGAGAAATGAATGTTTTCTTCACTGAAAGTCGGCACAGGTCACTGAGTTATTAGCAGTAGTAAGAAGTCATCATAATATTTTGTACCTATAATCAGATTTCAAAAGCAAAATCACACAACAGGTGTCAAGATCCCAACATGTTTAGTGTCCTATAGCTCACTTGGCATGTTGTCACTGTATGTCGGTCTGTACTTTTACTTTGGCGTCAGACTACATTGATGCATGTTGTGCTATTTGCTGTGACCAGTCACAGCAATTGAGCTTTGCTAATCCTTGGCCACATTCCTTTCAGTAATGCCAGCTAGAACGCATAGTAATTATTACTTTCATTTTAACATAATGACACGTCAACTATTTAATAATGCATGTATCATGTTTTTAATTAAACATACAATTGTTTTGTTTAAATTTTATTATCGGAAATATATTATTTTATATAGAAATATTAAGAATAGAACTGATTGTATAATTATTCAGAATTTTTCCGATTGAACATGGAACATGGCAAAAGGTTACGAAATGTACCGATAAATGTTCACTTCACCTATTTTTATTAAAATTCTCTCCTTTTTGGGGGGATGGGAGAAGTAATCTACTTTTTCAATTCTAGATTAGGGCCTGCAATATATTGAAAGGTGAAATTAAACCTTTTTTGTCACTCTTTCGTTTTGATTAGCAGATTCTATACTTTCTAACTGGTAGTTAAATCAATGATCTTACTACATTGAAAGGTGAAATTAACCTTCTTGAGAATCCACATGTCATTCATACCACTTGTCTCGATAACGTTTTAGCAACATATTAAAAGATGGATATACTGATAAAACTCCATTATGATGAACTACTTTTAGATGATAGACATTTTAAAACAATTAAAAAACAAACAAATAAACAACAAATAAACAAACAAATAAATGAATAATTTAAAATGTTTTATGCATAATAATTTGAAACACAAGCTTTCTATTGCAGTCAAGGCCGGCCCTAATCTAAACAGCAAAACTGATGTTTTCTTTGCTGAAAGTTGACTCAGTAGCCAAGTTATTAGCAATAGAGAGAAGTCGAAGTCAGAGAAGTCAAAGTCACCATAATATTTTGGACACGATCAGATTTCAGAAACAAAATCACAGACATCACGACCCTGACTTCTTTAGTGTTATAGCTCACTTGGCACCTTGACGATCTGTGTTTCTACTTTGGCGCCAGACTGTACATTGATGCACGTCATGCCGTTTGCAGTAACTAGTTTGCAGTAACCAGATTGTTAATTTTCAGTCAAAATTCATTTCAGTATTGCCAGAAAACTACTACTGTCATTTTAACATAACAACACATTGTCAAGTACATGTGCTTAATAATATTACGATTATGGCAGTTTAATGAAACATACAATTGTTTTGTTTAAATTTTATTACTGTTAGTAGGAATATTTATATCGAAACATCATGATTAGAACAGAGTGTATAATTTGGAATTTTCCTATATGAATGCAGAACATAGTGAAATGTTAATAAATGTTCACTTCACTAATTTTCATCAAACTTCTCCCTTTCCTTCTGGAAAGGGAAAATCACTTCTCCTACTTTTTCAAATATAGATTAGGGCCTGCAAGGTATCAGTGAACTACAATACTTACTTTTTTGCCGATGTTGACTGAAAATTAAAATTGGCTGGAATATCTCGATGACAAGTCGGACAGCACTGACGATCAAGAGCCCGCAAGTCATTGTAGCATTTCTTGCAAATCTTGTCTTTACATGGCAACATAATAGGAGGAGCTTGAAATGTACTTGCACAGTAAGAACAAGATCCCAGTTTTCTGTCAAATATACAACATAATAGGAGGAGCTTGAAATGGACTTGCACAGTAAGAACAAGATCCCAGTTTTCTGTCAAATATACAACATAATAGGAGGAGCTTGAAATGGACTTGCACAGTAAGAACAAGATCCCAGTTTTCTGTCAAATATACAACATAATAGGAGGAGCTTGAAATGGACTTGCACAGTAAGAACAAGATCCCAGTTTTCTGTCAAATATACAAAATATAATTGTGTACTAAATAAGGTAAATTACGGTATACAAATTCACAAATAGAATACAGGGTCATAGGAACAGTATGTGGAATTGAGGGGGACACTGCATACACTATAGTGGGGGCAGATTCCGTGTCACATTTCGAGGTGCACCGTCAAATATTTACAAAGTAAAAACAGCTGTGGCTCCAATATGTGACATTGATTATTTGTGCAAATACTATTATCCACTGCCAATAAATAAAAACACTTTTATTTGTTAAACAGTTATTATGCAGTATATAGGTGTAACTAGTGCTGGGTACTCTCCCAAAAGGAACTGCAATTTTTTAGCAAAAATTAGGTTTGCTAATAAAAACATTAATTAAATCTCTTAAATGGCATGTGCCTGCATAAGACCACCCCCACCCCCATTTTTTGGCAGGTAGATTAAATGTGAGGTGGCAATTTTTTTTATTGGTTGATACCCTGCTTATATCAGTTTTAATAGTAAAGGTTAACATTATTGGCAATAGTACTTGATTTAGTACATTGGGACCTATTCACTATTTAATTTTCTATTTTGTCAGTATTGATAATTCATTAACATGTAAAGACCACCCAAATTTAAATTTTAAAAATTCAATAAAAAATTTAAAATACAAAATATGTTAATTTGTGAAGACTGCCCCAAAGAATCATAGTACCAAGTTTTAGAACTATTCAATCAATAATTTTCAATGTTAAATTTCTATTAATTTAAAACAAAATTAATACAAATACAAAGTTTTCAAAAGATCTCTCCATTAGTTTCAGAACTATCTGATCAAAACTTTAGGAGATTACAGACTTTTAAATTTTTGTTTAAAATTTTAAAATTTATTCAAAAATTAACAAATTAAATTTTTTTTAAATCTCTCTCCATTAGTTTCTGAAGACTGCCCTAGAGAATCACTGAGCCAAGTTTTAGAACTATCTGGTCAAAACTCTAGGAGAAAATAGACTTTCAAATTTTCTATATAAATTATACAAATTATTTAATAAAAATTATGAATTTGCAAAGTATCTTTTTATTAGTTTGTAAAGAGTGCTCCTAGGGTCAGTATATCAAGTTTCAGAACACTTCAATCAAAATAAGATAAGACTTCAAATGGAAAGTTGACAGACGAATGGATGGACCAAAAGACAGATGAACTGATGCCAGACAAATCAGTATTAGAAAAGCTCCACTGATGAACATCATAGCGGGAGGTAAAAACTTGCTACAAATGATTCATTCACGGCCCCGACAAAGTGTTGTTATTATTTTTAGACGATTTGAAATCTAATATACTGTATATCGCTGTGTATTAGCAGACTTTTCAAACCTCTAAATACCATCATGAGAAGAGGGGTCAGCCAATACATGGTGTCTACAAAAAAAATGTCTAAGAAAACAAAACAAAATATTGGCATGTACAGAAATACGATACTAACGAAAATGTGTTGGTCAATCTCGGCTTCAAAACCTTACCGCTACATTATTTAATCAATATTTTTAACAGCCTGTATTAAGTCCATTTGATTGTTTGATACACACAATAAAAGTTATATTTTATTTGAGAAATGAAATGAAATTTATTTTATTTTTTATTGTGTCACTATTTCCGGTAAAAGCCACTAACAAGTAGGGTAGCAGACCACAGTTATTTGTGAATCTTCAACTGAAATTTATGTATACCAGCCCATGACATCCTAAGTGCCCACCTATGGTTTAAAAATAAAGAAAGATACAGGACTGGTATTTTTAGTCTCAAGGAAATTAAAAAAATTGTCATAATTATAAAGAGGACTTATTTTAAATATTTTAAGCTAAATATTTGTGTTACTTGCATCATAATGAGTTGAAACTGCATAATTTTTTTACAATGTTTACACCCATACAAACCACCTCCAAGCGGGAGTTGGCAGATATTACACATGGAGACTTTGCTCATCAAACCTTACAAAAAGCACTCATTTGAATAAAGGTTTAGCCATTACATTTTTCACAAAATCAGTTTGCTTGAAAATTACCCAAAATGATTGTGCCCCACTTTTGTCACAAGGAATACCCGGTGTATGAATACCAAACCTCATTACAGCTAAACCACCCGGGTACACAAGGGAGGTAACTGTATACTGATACCTAGTACCAGTATTTGGCACCAAATGTGTCACATGATCGGAACAGTCATTAAGTATTTTTATGACCACTGATATTTTGTCCTCAATTGCAGATTTAATTGGTTAGAACTGCTGATTTTTACTTACCATCATTATTGATTCTGCAATTCCTAATACATAAATTAGAAACTACATTTTATTAGAGATATAACCACTTATAAAAAGAATGGAATAGGTTGTGTTCATCATTACACTTATCTGTCGTGGGTGTTAAATAATATTTACACTGCCGTATAAAAGTGAAACTACATTTATCAGCTGGGTCATTCCGTGTCAAATCACCCCAAAAAAGAGGAAATTTAAACCCTACCCTCTCCAATTTCAATGAAATGTGGTATATAGAGTTATTGTGGCAAAAAACCCTGAAATTTCAAGTTTTAGCTCAATTGGACTAACTTATAAAAAAATTGGAGGTGGAAAATGTTTCATTAGTTGGCAATTTCAAATTGAAATATATTGTTTACCTGCTGCTGTTCTATGCTCTCTGTGTATAGACTGCACACATTTCACTATTAAATGTATATGCGTCGACACTGTAAATGTCATGAATGTTAATGATACAATATAGTGTGGCAACCAGGCAACCAATTGATTAAGAAAAACAGAAAACTACTTTATCTTTTGTTAATTTTATATATTATTATATTTCTGTTTATTTTTTTCTAGTCTTTAACTATCCATGTTGAATAGACTTTTGAAATTCTGACAAGATCATTTTGGCAGATACTGTAATTCCTGGATGAAGATGATGTCAAGGATGGGGTGTTTATAACACAAAGTATATCCCTTTCTGGAATCCAACACCTGTCTGCTTTTGACGGCCAGTAGAACTACCTTGAAGGTCCATGAGGGTGCATGAACTTGACGTTATAGTTTCCAAATTCCTCTGAAACTTCATCCACCAAACCAATCCGAGGAAGACCATCATAGAGGCTGCAGACAAAGTTCTGTGCCTTTATTTCTAGTAGAATTTGTGAATCGTCATTACTATCATCAAAATTGCTATTATCTTGAATTTGTACCAATGGGTGGATTGGATTGTGAACTCAGTTTGAAAACCTGCATTGTAGACAGTGATAATGGGACAAAACGATGGTACTGCAGGGTTTTGTTTAACGACATCACTAGAGCTCATTGGCTATTGGATGTCAAACATTTTGTAATTCTGACATATAGTCTTAGAGTGGAAACCCGTTACATTTTTCAATTAGTAGCAATGGATCTTTTATATACACCATCCCAGAGACAGGATAGCACATACCATGGCCTTTGATATACCAGTTGTGGTGCACTGGATGGAGCAAGAAATAGCCCAATGGGCCTACTGACAGGGATCATTCCCAGACTGTCAGCGCACCAAGCGAGTGCTTTACCACAGGGCTACGTACCGCTCCTGCCATCTATTTAACTATGTACAATGAAATAGCATTTGTTTGGCATTTTAAAAAAGTTCCATATATATGAATATTTTCTGCCATTTATTGCTGAATTGTGACAATTCCATTTTTAAAATTCTTTATCCATTAAAACAAATTGTTTTACCCTTCATTAATTATACATGTACTACATTGTAGGCCTATCACTTAAGTGCTATAAGTCACTTTTTTTCAGTTGGATTCTCTGCTGCTTAAGGTAAGGCCTATGCTTGAAACCTTAGAAAATAAGTGTCAAATTGTGATGCAGTACCTATGGTGAATAAAAAAAGTATTATTTAGCAATCTTACCATGACTTACTCAATGACATGACGTAGACTAAAAAATTTAAAGTACAAACATTCTTCACTTCATCAGTAAGGATGTAAGTGTACACACATAAGTGTGCCAGTAGGCCTACAGACCACAGATAGTAATTAATCTTAAAAATAATTATCAATACTAATTACATATATAAGTAATAAGGATCAATTAGTTCTTTTGTTTGTCAGTTACCTACTGGAGATTTTCTGATACTTACATCTTAATGGATCTTGGAAATGGACGGAAATCTGAGATCTAATGGATAAATATAAATTTCTTTGATTTTAGATATTCCTGCAGCATGCTCTGAATTGGGGTTGGGGGGACTGCAGTTTCCTCCACATGGGGTCCAAAGTCTATTCAAGGGGCCATAACGTCCTTTCAATGTAGTATAGTTTAGCCTGTTCTACACAATATGAGATGTTGGCACAAGATGTTTTTGATAATTAGGCAATATTTAAACAAATTAATCTTAAATCTGTTGGATGCTGGACTATATTGTTAGAACATTCATGACATTTACAGTGTTGATGCATGTATACACAGAGCATAGAACAGCAGCAGGTAAACATATTTCAATTTGAAATTGCTGACTAATGAAACATTTTCCACCTCCAATTTTTGTATATGTTGTAGATAACATGTTGGGCTATAATTTTAATCAAAGGTCATCTCAAGGTCATGTGTTCCACAAGGTCAAATGGTCATCAGCCCAAAAGTAACCCAAATGTCAGGAATAATGCGAAGACATCTCTTTTCTCTTACATAGGATTAATGTGTTGGAAAATTATCAAACTTATTCTATTTGGATTTACTCAAAGGAGTCGTAGTGATAGCGATCAATTAGACGGTAACTGAATATCAATCTATTGATTAAATTGATGAAATATCATCAGAAGAGATACCAATACTGCCACCGTAAATACACATACAACGTTATAAGATGTCTGCTGAGCATGAAAGTCGATGGATGAATGTTTGCCTTTGTTGAGACTGCTTAACAGGGTAAGTCACACAATAGGTTAAGTATGTTTCTGTGTGTGTGTATGCGGTAGTATCTGTCTGTTTATTATATTATATATTTGGATTCCTTGTAATTCCCCCTTTCCAATGATACCTCATTTGTCAAAATTGGATCATTGGTTGCTGAGTTGTAGCAATTTTAAAAAGGGCGGGGTTTTTGGCCAAAATAACTCTATATACCAAATTTCATTGAAATTGGAGAGGGTAGGGTTTAACCCATTGATGGAATGACCCAGCTAGCAATGTCCATGAATAAAGAGAGAGATAAAAATAACAGACTAATGTTACCCACATTAGAAGAGTTTTTTTGGTAAACCTTTATTCTTTTTCAGCTATTGTAAAATCTTTATTAAAATAGTTTTTGTACATTGTACTTTGATCGGTTCACCAAGACAAATCCTCACAATTCACTGTTGCCTGAGACCAAAAATATCTTCATCAGATATATCTATATTTTTGCCAGTTTTAACTACATAAAAGTTGAGTCATACCAACCATTTTGTACAAAATATTGAGGGTACAATAAGAGGTCGACTTATCCACAGAGTTGACTAATGGACAGCGATATATGGTAGTTGCCCAATAGCCTTTGATTGGCTGAGAGATTATCAACTTGTTCTCAACTTCCATCATGTTGATTTCAACCAAAGCTGGTACACATGATCCTCTTATGACTCTAACAATCACCAATTTATATCTTCATTTATTCTCCAATGTTGTCACATGTGACATTAAAATTCACAAAATGTTAAGGCATATGCTGTGCTCAATAGAAGGCGATCATTTGTTGGTTCGGGTTACAATACATTTTCTATGTTATTGTCAAATTAACAGCCACCATAGAGCCATCTATATGATTCACTTTTCAGAGTTATGGTTTAATAATAGGTGATTATTTATTTTGTTATTTATTGAAATTTATATACAGTCAAACTTCGATAACTCCATCTTCGATCTCTAGAAAACTTTGATCTCTCGAAAGTTCCTATACAAACTAATAATAACAGCCTTTGAAAACTCAAACTTCGAAAACTCGATCTCTTGACTTAATTCTTTGGTCCTGCCATAAATATTTAATAAAGTATGCACCTCTAAAACTTGACGCATGTGGATTGATCAAACTGTCGTTGCCGATAGTATTTTAAAGATGAATGTATTAACAATCATGTCAATCAAGCGAAGCACGCCTGTCTCAGGTGGTCTGGGCTGTAGAGGATTAAGATGATAATTATAGAATAATAGATCGCTGACTAAGCGGAACAAAATGATCCTGTCTTTGGTTGTCGGTGTTCGTACTTGGTGGTCAGAGAGCCTTGCTACGTAATACATAATTACAAACAAAGCTGGTTAACTTCAAAGAGCATTCGTAATAATTGTTAGTGCCGTTTGTTTTTGCTCTCAAAGGCGTGAAACTTTACCTCTTCTATTTATGTATCAGTTAATGTTTATCAATTACCAGTCATTTAGTTATGTTAAAATTGATACATCATAGATCGAGCAATCTGGGGATGGACCCGGTAACGTGGGGTTTGCCAGATCGGTTTTTGAAGTTCTGCTTTCTTGTCATCCAAGCCATCTCAATCTCGCAAATTCAACCAGCTGCAATGTAGTTTCAAATTTGAACTCTTATATTTTAATTTCGAAAACTCTAACTCCCTGAAACTAGAACTATATCCTCGTCCCCTTTATGATCAAGGTATCGAAGTTTGACTGTAATTAAATAACATTTTTATCAGGAGTAATAGATATCTGTGATATGCATGATATCCTGTAAAAAACATTATTTTGTAATCTCCCTCGCCCCAGAGGTAATTGCAAATTATTTTCTGTATCTGATAATAGATAGAACAAAATCCATACTGTAATAAACACTGGGGGTGGGGTGGGGTGGATGGGTGTGGGTGGTGCTTACCCTCTCCCTATAGCTACATTTAAAAAAAAATATTTTACATATCATAATGTAAGTGAAAGGTCTATGTCATCATGGGTGGGGGAGGTTTATTGGAAGTAAGGAGTTAGAATGGGATAATTACAGGATAATCCTGTTTTAACCTTATAACATCATCATCATGCGTGTGTATTAATATTAATATTTTTTCTTAATTATTGTAAATATTATATTTTGTTGTTTAGCTACTATTCCCATTGAATTTGAGAAATCTTGTGAGAAGTTATTAAAAAACATAATAACCATGAAAATGATTGGGACTTAGTTTTTTTGTCCGTTCAACTTCCTTTGCAAAACCTTGCGCAAGATTAAAATGAAGACATGTTTTCTGCAAGCATGCACAAGCTTCAACAAGTGATAACATACTTGCAGGAAGCTTGCATAGTTGAAGATATGTATGCAGCAATCTTGTGCAGATTTGCACAAATGAAGACATGTTTGCGGCAAACTTGTATAACTGAAGAGATGCATGCAGCAATCTTGTGCAAGCTTCTACAAGTGAAGACATGCTTGAGGGAAGCTTGCATAGTGAAGACATGAATGCAGCAACCTTGCGAAAGATTGTACAAATGAAGATATGCTTGCGGCAAGCTTGCAGAATTGCCAACTAGCTTACGCCAGCTAAATGTTAGCTTGCAAATAACTTGCATTGCTTGTACTACCTTGTAACAAACTTGTACTACCTTGTAACAAGCTTGTAACTACCTTGTTACAACCTAGTCAAAAACATGCATTGTTGTTTGAGTGTTCTGTAATAATATCCATCCCAGTAAGACAGCAATAAATATATATTTTCCAATACAAATCAAGCCACCATTGTCGAACTGCATGGCTACAAAACAAGTTGAAATAACTGTTCAATGATGTACCAGGTTTTGTCCATTAAGCTGTGGTTCTATTTCATACTCACATGATAAAATGACAGTGTTAATATAATTAGTTTAATTGGTAAATTCTTTTATAGTTGCATCCACCTGTTTCTTCATTGGCAGAATACTAGACAATACAATTGTAATTTCTGATAGAGTCACCTCTGTCTAGACACAAACAATATACATACTGGCATTATTAACATCACAAGGTATTGTGAAGCATTTTTTGGTACCGATCTGCTGTATCATGACATATGTCCTAACAGTATATCCTTTGTGTAATGGTATGGATAAAATGTGGGCACTTATGTTATTAGCATGTAGTGGATCATGACCCGTGTTACCATATTTTTGAAGAAAATTAAAATGTTCTCCATTAAATAAGCCCTAAAATGGTTATGAACATTATCAAGCGACAAGGTTTATTTCTGTAAATAATTCTGTAATACTATTGATTAAGTAGACTGTCCCATCTAAAATCACAGAACTGACCAATTAAAAAGTTCCAAAGAAAAGGGAATTATCACTAGGTTATCGTGTTATCGTTTTTGCTCAAACATACCACTATAGGCCTATTAGTAGGCTATACACACTTTTTTCTTAGGATTTTTGCAGAGGGAAAAATACTGTAACCCCATTTTGTATTGTTAATGCATATTGAAATAGGTTTAGTTAAATAGTTATATATTATCAAGAAATTTGTCATGTTTTTCAAGTCAGGCTGATCAAAGCAAAGCACCTTTTCTTAAATCATTGCATTTGTTTACACTGTAGTTTACACTATTAGTTGACACGAGCTGACATCACTTCCCTTCCAAGCTAGAGTACCAGATGTGACAAAAGCAAAACAAAATGGCTGCCCCAAGTTAGCAGGAATAATCATGTTTTTTCATTAATTCTAAAATTAAGCATTTTTCATTTCTTAAACTGTCAGTATATGTTTGTGGTCTGGGAATGACCTTTTCTACTCATAAGGCTCATATATGACCTGACTGTTCCTTTAAATGTTTTCTTTATTCATAGCAATGAGGCACAAGATGCAGTCCAGTGGTAAAGTGCTTGTTTGATGCACGGTCTGTTTGGGATCGATCCCCGTCAGTAGGCCCATTGGGCTATTTCTTGTTTTAGCCAGTGCACCATGACTGGTATATCAAAGGCTGTGGTATGTGCTATTCTCTCTGTGGGATGGTGCATATAAAAGATCCCTTGCTGCACTAGGAAAAATGTAGCAGGTTTCCTCTGATGACTACATGTCAGAATTACCAAATGTTTGACATCAAATAGCCAATATGGCCCAGTGGTGTCGTTAAACAAATTAAACTTTAATAACAATGAAGCATATATAAACAGGAGCCAACTCTCATTGCCATATTAGTATCACATGTGAATTTTACATATTTAAAACCTTTTAAGTGAAAATATGTGAGCTAAAGTTATAAACATGTACAGCCTCAATAAGTTTTTGTAAAAAATTAATCCAATAGTCTAAAGTGTATATTTAATTACTGATAGCATGTTTTGAATCAGTAAATGTAATTATTTAAAGCATCTTTTGTATCACAACTCTTTTTTAAGTACATATATAGTACGTGTAAAATGTCCTCCTCGTAAAACATGCAAATTAGTGAAAAAAATTTTTTTTATATTAGTATGAAATATATCAAATAAATCTGATGGAGCAAAACTTACTCAGACACTTTTTGGAAAATACCAGTGTTGACACTTCTCAGAAATGTTTCAACCTTGTCCAATGATTTAATTGTCTTCAGGTCTGCCCTTGGTCCCAGCAACTATAACACAGATCACAAGATGAAAGCAGACGGTCTACAATGACTTTGATGCATAAGAAAATCATGTATACTAATTTACAAAACTAAACATTATGACAATGGCCTAATTAGAATTTTATTACATGTACGATACCTACTGTAGCTTGCAAGTATTATTTTTAAATGTTCTTTTCACAACAGCATGTAAGCTTATTACTCAAACCATTGTTAGAGTTAAATACATTTTATATTCTCATATATATATTTTTATTTTTAAATTATAGAATGTACGGTCTAATTGATTTTTGCTTAATTAATTAGTTCATATTCATAAAACAAGAGTACCAGTGAGGTACATGTACATGATATGTCATTCCGGAGTGTGACGGAAAACCATAGATATTATTAATGAATATGTTATGGGTAGGATTCAATTCTAATTATGTGAAATGTTTGCAATGGGATGAATGAACAGTTTGTTTTAGACTATCTACTGGAGAAGGCGCTGTCTGATTAATGAAGTTATTGTTCTTTATTAAGAAAAGTAAATGATCTTGACTTCAAAGGCAAAACAAGATTTTCCTATGATGTTCAGAAAATAGACAAATTATTTGATTTATTTGTATCACAGTGACCTAGTAATTGTATGTGACACACCGCCATCGCAAGTTGTTCCTACATGTGAGGTTTGATGGTCCTGTATGCAAGATATGGTCTGGACAAGGATTTATTGTTATGTGCAGTAGACAGTTAAAGGTAGGTCACAGTGACCTAGTAATAGTACGCACGACACACTGCCATCGCAAGTTGTTGCTACATGTGAAGTTTGATGGTCCTGTATGCATCTTCATGCAACATATGGTCCGGACAAGGATTTACGGTTATGTTCAGTGAAAAGTAGGTCACAGTGACATAGTAATAGTATGAGACACAATGCCATCGCAAGTTGTTCCTACATGTGAGGTTTGATGGTCCTGTATGCATCTGCATGCCATATGTGGTCCAAACAAGAATTTACTGTTATGTGTAGTACTAGTGGCCTAGTAATAGTATGTACAACACACCACCATCACAAGTTGTTCCTACATGTGAGGTTTGATGGTCCTGTATGCATCTGTATGCAAGATATGGTCCAGACAAGGATTTACTGTTATGTGCAGTAACCATCGCAAGTTATTCCTATATGTGAGGTTTGATGGTCCTGTATGCAAGATATGATTCGGACAAGGATTTACTGTTATGTGCAGTAGACCGTGAAAAGTAGGTGACAGTGACCTAGTAATAGTATGCGACACACCACCATCTCAAGTTGTTCCTACATGTGATGGTCCTGTTTGCATTTGTATGCAAGATATGGTCCGGACAAGAAAAATTTAACAGACATGCAGACATACAGATGGATGGATGTACGTACCTATGAATGGACAATGCCATACCATAATACAACCCATCATAGATGGGCGTATAAATATACAGAAATTCACATTCGTTGTTTTCGCTTCCTATTTACTGCACAAGTTTATTTTGCACAAGAATATATACCATGAGACTGTGTAGCAGATGAGTGATATGTTCTTTCAATAAATGCAATAAATAGAAAGTGAAAACACTGTATGTGAAGTTCTGTATTTATTACATACCTTCATTTATATTTTATAAAAGCATTTTTTAATTTTTAAAAATATTTTTAAAAATAAATTTTATTGTCCCCAGAAACAAGAGCAATGTCAAGGTTGGGGGCCTCGAATCATTACTGTACAATTGTATGCTGTATATGTATAGATAAATAAAATTTGAACACCCCCCCCCCACCCCAAAATAAATTAGTAAAAAGAATTAAAGGAAAAGAAAAAAAGAGAAACAATATCATTCAGGGGATCAGCAAGATGAGGAAGAATAAGGAAAGGAAGTGAAGAAAAGAAAGAAGAAGAGAAACAATATCATTCTGGGGATCAGCAAGATGAGGAAGAATAAGGAAAGGAAGTGAAGAAAAGAAAGAAGAAGAGAAACAATATCATTCTGGGGATCAGAGAGAAGAGGAAGAATAAGGAAAGGAAGTGAAGAAAAGAAAGAAGAAGAGAAACAATATCATTCTGGGGATCAGCAAGATGAGGAAGAATAAGGAAAGGAAGTGAAGAAAAGAAAGAAGAAGAGAGGAAGGTGAAGGACGAGTTTGTATTCTCTCACTCTGCACTACATGTATGAGCATAACTAAAATTATCCATTTCTACAACACCTTTTCATGATATAAGACTTCTTTTTTCTTCTTTTATTTTCCATTTGAAAAGATTCAACCATGGTGTCCAGTTTTTGGTGAATTCTTTATAATCACAGTTTTTAAGAAGAATGTATTTCTGTATTGCAAATTGTTGTTTTAATTGCTAATATATTTAAATTCTGTTTTTTTGGTTCTCATTCTGTAGATATAATATTTTATGTTAATTGTAAAGCCAGTTTACAAATCTGTTTTTTTCATCGTCTATTGATTTTCTTTTTGAGCTGAAGGTATACAAATGTACACCAGTTTCTACCAAAATCTATTTTTCAACTTTTTTTGTCATAGTTCATATACTATTTTACAGTCATAAAAAAGATGTTGTAATGTTTCAGGTACTAAATTGCAAAAACTGCATGAATTTGATTGTATATAATGTATCTTGTATAAAAGAGTATTGGTGGCTAGAATTCGTTGTATTAATCTATATTGGAACCACAATAGTGTTGAATGTTTGAGACATTTAAATGGTAAAACATTATATTTTTCCATTCTTGCGGTTTTATAGTAAACCCTTCATTTTCATGCTGTTGTACCATATATTAACTCCTAATATGTCCTCAGTGCATTGGGGGATTTGTTTTAATTGAATTTTTTCATAGCTAAGTAAAACATCTTTCCAAAACATATTTGAGATTTTCAGTGTTTTACGTTTAATAAAATTATCACCATAGATTATAAGTTCCTTAATAGACATACCCGTTGAGACTTGGAATATTGTACTCCATTTTGTATCGTCTGTAATAATTCGTCTTACCCATGTTGATTTTAGAGCTGTTAGGAAATGTTTTATTTTATCATTTTAATCCCTCCATCTTGATAGTCCTGAGTTTTTTAATTTAACATCATAACATTTTGTTAAATCTACAATCAAAACTCCTTTCATTGATTTACTTAACTTTAAGAATCATACTCTGTGGCAGACTTGTGTAGTGTTTCAAATACGATGTGACGTAATTTGTAAATCATATATGACGTCAGTAAATAAAAGACGCTAAGTGCAGTAAAAATGAAAAGGTAATTCCCCATTTAAAAGTCCGGTCCAGATTGCACATATGTGCGATACAAAACAAATTTATCAGTTTCAAAATGTCTTTATCACTATAGTAAGATTGAATAGGTATGTAATAAAAATGAATACTTTATCAACCTACTCAAAGCTTAATTCATAGAAACAATGTGTTTAAATCCATAATCAAGATCATGTTTAGAAGTAGGGCCTACCTGCCAAAGAGGCATACATCGTGCAACAAGGTTTTCAGATACTTTCTTATTCTCCTTGGCTGAGAAACTCTCCAAAAACAGCTTCATAGTTATCACTCTTGTCCACAAACATCTAAAAGATAGAATAAAAATATACAAGATTACTTGTATATATACATAATACACACATTAAATAAAATTTCTAAAATTAATATATCAATGACTATACAGCGCGCGCGTGCACACACACACACAAACACAAACACAAACACACACACACACACACAGAGTGAAACTTTGATAACTCAAAACATCGATCTGAAGCGACGGTCATTGCTGAATTGCTATACAAACTTAAAATAATAAACGGCCTTCAAAAACTGACTTTGAAAACTTGAAAAACTCAATCTCTCGACCAAATTCTTTGGTACTGTCATAAAGATTTAATAGATTATGCACCTCGAAAACTCGAGCATGTGGATTAATCAAAATATCATTGCAGATAGTATTTTAAAGCAAAAGAATTGTCAATCACGTGAAGCGCGCCCCTCTCGGGTGGTTTTGGCTGTCTAGGATTAAGATGATAATTACAGAATAATAGATCGCCGACTAAGCGAAAAGAAATGATCCTGTGTTTGGTTGTGTTTGTACATGGCAGAGGGCCTCGCTACATAATACATAATTACAGACAAAGTCTGGTTTTAACCTCACAGAGCAATTGGTGGGGTTGGGTGGGATGGAGTGGAGTGACAGTTGTATATTAATTCGCTTTTCAACTGGGGATGTATTGTTTTCCCCAAGTTTTGAAGTAGGCAGTCACTGAGGCGCATGCTTCTTAAAATACCAAATGAAATCATCCAGCTGCAATGCAGTTTCAAATATGAATTTCTATATATTAATTTTGAAAACTCGAACTCCCTGAAACTCTAATGATTTCCTTGTCCCCTTCAAGTTCAAGTTCAAGTTTTCACACACACACACACACACACACACACACACACACACACACACACACAGCAGTCAACTCTTGTTATAGGGGTATTCATTATTACAGAATATTTGGGTTCCCGCACTTTTACTGGGAACAAACGTGCATCTGTTTTATTTTGATCATCACAATGGAATATTTGACTTCCCGTACTAGCAGTAATTGTCGGTAACAAATGTGTATTTCCAGTGCATTGTTTGTTCTTTATTATGGCACACAGATTTACTGGCATGTGTATATCTGTAATTAGTAAAGTTGTTTTGTCAAATAACTGCAACTCTGATCGAACACCTTGAAGGAAGGAAATGTTTTATTTAACAACGCACTCAACACATTTTATTTATGGTTATATGGCGTCAGACATATGGTCAAGGATCACACAGATATTGAGAGAGGAAACCCGATGTCACCACATCATGGGCTACTCTTTTTGGTTAGCAGCAAGGAATCTTTTATATGTCAAATATGTTCCTTGACAAACATATATCATGATTTGCTTCAAAGATTGACAGAACAACAATAAATTTAATCCACTGTTTGAATTTGTTTTCCTTTTAAATACTTTCCCTATTTTGAATAACTAATAAAACACAACAAATGTTTTTGCGTCAATATGAACCCCCGAAAACCGGACACCTCTGAATACTGGACATTTTTTTATCCTATGGGTGTCCAGTTTAGAGGGGTTTAGTAAGACCTCAATAACCCAAGCTCCAGTAGTCTGGAAACTCTGCCTTATGGACAGCCGAAATGTAAAACAAACTCTATGCTTGATCTGTGAACCGGACAGCCAATTATCCAATACAATGTGTAAAAAATAAAAACCATTTTCTTCATTTGACTGTTGTACTTTTTTTTTACAACATATCATATTATTAGAAACAAAAGTATAACTTGTTCAGAGTTTGTTCAACCATGACCAGTAATTATTTAGCACCGCCAGACATCTCATACATGACAAAGGTCTCATGCACACCTATGATTAATTGTACAAAACAAGTCGAAATAACTGTCCAACAAGGTATCATGTTTTGTCCATGCATGAACCTACATACTGAAATGGTAAACAAAGTGTTTTCTTAGTTAATTGGTCTATTCTTTTAGTTCCCTCCACCTGTGATTCCTGATTGGCAGGTATATATTTGGTAGCTGACCAGACAAGGCATTTGCTGAATCTATTGACACAAAAAAATTTACTGGTATTATTAACATTTCAGGGTATTGTGATGTATTTGTTACTAATATTTGCTTAATGGTATGGCGAAAATAAGACACTTATGTTATTAGTATGTAGTGGGACAGGACTCATGTCACCATGAAGAAAATTAAAACATTCTTCAACACATAACCTGTCACCTCTAAAATGGTAATGAACATTATCAATCGACAAGGTTTATTACTGTAAATAATTCTGTAATACTATTGATTAAATTAAGTAGACTGTCTGATCTAAAATCACAGAACTGACTAATAACGATGTTCCAAAGAATAAGAAACTATCAATTGGTTATTGTGGGTGGTAGTTTTTGCTAAAACGTGCAACTAGGCCTACTAATAAAACTATGGATTTTTTCTTTGGATTTTTGCTGAGGGAAAAATACTGCAACCCAATTTCGTGCTGTGTTTAGTTAAATACTAGTAGTTTATTATATTATCAGGGCATTTATGTTGTTTTTTAAGTCAGGCTGATTAAAGAAAAGTGTCTTTCCTTAAATAACTGCATTTGTTTACACTGAGCATACAAGAGTAGTTGATAGGAGCTGACGTTACTTCCCTTCCAAGCTAGAGTGCTGGATGCGATGAAAATGAAACAAAATGGCTGGAATAATATGGGTTTTTTTGGTTAATTCTAAAATTACATATTTTTTATTGTTTAAACTGTCAGTATGTGTACAGATGGTCTGGGTATGCATCTTTCCAACACATAAGGCCAGGGCTCGCTGCAAGTGGCTAAAATTTTGGCTAAGCCATTTTCTGTTTCTGATGTGAACAAACGGTTACATAATCTATCCGACACCACAAACATAATAATACTACCAAATAGTCAATTAGCGTAATAGCGATCTCGCAACCGGTAACGAGAAACGGTGTCATGCAGAATACAGCGTAGGCCTTATGTTTGCTTATTTTAATAATCACGGTTATTGATTTTAACGGCATGCATTCAACATGTATGACAGCAATGTCTGGAAGATCTGTAACTTGTTATTTTTACTTTGTAAAATCTTAGAACCAAAGTAATAAAAACAGACCGACAATGCGTGTCAATTTGAATACACATGCCAGTTCAGGCCCAAAAGACATGTAGGCCATCTCAAGGTCTGAGTTCAGCCAGACCGAGCGAAAACAAAACGTTCGTTTGACTGGTTTGTGCGCTTCACGTTAAACCAAATGGACACGACGAACACCAATCAAATAGTTTGCGAACATTAGGAAGAACGTTCGTTGGCTGAACTAAGGACAGCTCTCGGTGCGAATATACGTCACGCTTCAGAGTCAGCTGACACCCGCGTGTCAAGAGACATCGTTGCGGACATTAAACAATACGATTACGCAAAAGTAAATCGATGTAAATTTGTAGAACAACAATAGTTATTCGCATCATTCCTTCGTCTTTGTTAGTTTCGTACCCATGGTCGAGAGCACGCATGCAGATTGCGATCATCAGAAACAAACATACAGTATTTAAATTATACAAACTGCAGTTAAATGTACACTGAATAAAATTAGTTTACAGTAGGCCCTAATCATATTTGTTAGATAATTTTAGATATAAATTTGTAAGACTGTGAGGTGACATTTAATAAGTTAGCTGGATTTTAAAAAGACCGTAAATTTTTATTTTATTAAAGGATTTGTTGTTGGGGGGGTGGTTTTGGGTGGGTTTTTTTTTTTTTTTTTTTAATAAATGGAGTATACTGTGGTGAAGTCGGCATTCTTAGCTGAGGTATTTTGTAAGCAGAAATCACAACAAGCATTTAACACGACGCTGAAATCAACAGCAACAACATGGCACAAATTATGAATTCATTTGGGGTGGGGAATTGATGGGTCACTTAAAAAAAAAAAAAAAAAAAAAAAACTTATTCAAACTAACATAAAGATTGCTATTTAAAGAAATAATGAGTTCTATATAAAAATTTAAAAACCCTCAAATTTTTATTTGGGAAAAAAGGAAGAAAGAAAAAACAACACCATCCATAAACATCCACCCACCCTCATATTTCTGTATGTTTGTAAATTTAATGTCATAGGCCTTAGAAGTGGGGGTGGGTGTATGGGGTACTGGCTTCAGACTCTGAAGATATTGCTTAACCCCATCCCAACCCAACCCCCGCTGAAAAAACTCGAAGTAATATATTAACTGCCCCTACCCCCATTAAGGTTTTGTTATTCCTATTTATTCCAGTTTGTACACAATTAGCTGAAAAAGATACATTTTCATATTCATATATAAATATTCTATACAGTACTGCGTAAAACAAATTTGGCTAAAGCATTTTCAATATGGCTAATAAAAATTCCATTTGGCTAATATTTTGGCTACAGCTATTTTTGATCCAGGGTGAGCCCTGAAGACGCGACTATTCCTTTAAAATTAATTGGTGAATCATAAAATTAGACATTAATGTAGAGCTTGTTTACACTGAGCATACAAAGAGTAGTTGATAGGAGCTGACGGTACTTCCCTTCCAAGCTAGAGTGCTGGATGCGATGAAAATGAAACAAAATGGCTGGAATAATATGGTTTTTTTTGTTAATTCTAAAATTACATATTTTTTATTGTTTAAACTGTCAGTATGTGTACAGATGGTCTGGGTATGCATCTTTCCAACACATAAGGAGTGACTATTCTTTTAAAATTAATTGGTGAATCATAAAATTAGACATTAATGTAGAGCTTAATACAAAATGTATTTTATTTTACCTAACTATTTGCATGTATTCCAGGCACACTGGTCCAAGATCAAGGTCCACATTGTCCACATTGTCCAGAATTCTTTGAATGACTGGTAAAAAGGTTTTGACTTTCTCCAACCATTCTGTTCTTCCTCTTTCCTTGTTCAGCTGTTCCTTCTGTGGTTCAAGCTGCTCCAGAAGCAGAGAAAGACCCAAAACATCCAGTGTCTAGAACAATAAGAAGAAATATAACATAATCTGTACAGTGTTTCATCTCCAAAATAAATAAACCTTATATTGAAGAAACCAAAAAAAATAATTCAAAAAGATAATATATTAAAAATAAATTAAACTAATATTTTTACAAGAAGTAAACAAACTCAACATGATAACCAGACCCAAACTATCCAGGGTCTGAAACAACAGGAAAAACTACATTCTATATCTCTATAGTGTGTTTGTAACACTCAGAATATAACAAAAAGCAAAAACAAAAATGAGACAAAGATCACTTAATGTTTGTATAAATACAGTTTAAAAACACCATCTTGTAGAATGTATATTGTCTAAATAAAGTAAAACAAGACAATAATTATTTAACAATCACAATAAAGGAAAAATAAATCTGAGCAACAAAACCGTAATACACAGGGGTGCAGAAAGTACTCGCCCACTTGTGAGTAAAAATTCCGATGGACGAGTTAAAAAATGCAAGTGCCAGTCCGATGGGTGATTTGTCATTTTCGAACTAACTGTAAATTTATATTTTATTTTTATTTTTTACGTTGAATCCGCGACTCCGCATCAGCCATGCCAGAATTCAAAACCATTCAAACAAAAGGGTCAGAATGATGACGAAATAGTTTAATACACAAGACATGTACTGCATTGCAGACTTCGGAGTTCCGAACTGCGCAGGCATGACATTCTGGAAATGGGTTATAGCGAAAATGGAACAGTGCCAATATGGCCCCAAACGAAAACAGAACCAAATTGGACAAAACAGGAACAAAAATTTAAAAAATGTATGGCTAAAACTGCATTACAAGTTGTGAACGATGATATATTCAATAAAACAACAGCTATATTAATTATTTATTACTTTATAACACCATTTTTCCCAATACATTGAAATGCCATTACGGCTAAAAAAAAAAAAGAAAAAGAAAGAAAAAAAGTACCATTTTCGCAAATACATTTAGGTGCCATTGTAGCCAAATCGGTTCGGTTTTGGCCAACAAAAATGGTTCCGTTTTGATAGTAATTCTGATTTAGCCTCATTCCCCAGAAAAAAGCCGTTCAAAGGTCAATAGTTCCTAACAAGCATTTGTTTACATACAGAGTATGTTGCTGGTGTGTTTTGAATAGATATTTTTTTATTAAATACTTTGGGGTTGCCACTTGAATTTTGTACATCTATATGAAAAATATGTGTAACGGTTAGTCTTTAGCAGAATATTAAAAAGTTTATTTGTCAATCAAAGTTTGGGGGTTGATTTCATTCATTTGCCACGTGATGTTGATCACTTACCAAGTGTCTTTAATAATGTTTTTGTCGTGTGCGTGCATGCGTGTGTTAAACGATAATATATTGTTCTATTGGTTGGCAAACTAGTAGAAATTCTGGTGGGCTAGTCAATTTTAGTTGGTTCTGGTTCGGCGGGCTAGTGAAATATACTATTAAAAAAAAGTAGGGGATATCCCATAAGAATGAGTCATCAATAGGAAAGTGTTAATGTTTTAATGTGATAAACCATGTAAACATGATAAGGTGTCATTCGATGATGCATTACAATGTTCGGTAGATTTCAGATGACCAGGGATTTCATGTGATGAAGGCAAAAGCACATCTACTATCAAACACCAAATTTACCATGAAGTGAAAATGCGGTCAGTATTGTGTAAATCTCCCTCTGTTTGCGGGACAGGCACGAATTCAACGTGGCATACTCCTTATCAATAGTCCAAGGTCGGCTTGGTTCAGGTTATTCCACTCATCCTGCAGAGCAACGCCAAGTTCATGGAGAGTGGTTGATGGCTGTTGATGTTGAAGTAAGCTTCTACCAAACATGTCCCGGACATGCTCAATAGGGGAAAGGTCAGGGCCGAGTGCTGGCCATGGTAAAGTGGTGATGTTTTGTGCCTGGAGGTAGTTGGTAACAATTCTGGCTCTGTGTTCCATGGCACTGTCATCTTGAAAGCGAAAATGACGGCCATGACGAAGTGAAAATGACACAGCGTGTGCTGCCAAGATGTTGTCACAGTAGTACAGACCAGATAGACATCAATTGACAATGTGCAAAGCTGTTCATCCCGTAAATGTGATGCCACCCCAAACTATAACGGACTCACCTCCAAAACGGTCATGCTGTCTAATGTTTACATCATGGAATCGTTCATTATGTCAACACAATTCTCTCTTGAGTCTCTTCCAATGTGAACTTGGATTCATCAGAAAACATGACATTACTCCATCGCCGATTGTCCCAGCGCTAGTGCTCCTGACACCAACAACATCTTTCAGTAATGTGATGGTCGGTCAAATGTGGAATGACACGAGGGCGCCATGCATGCAAATGCCACCTGTGTATCCAATTTCTAACGTCTGATCACTCATTCTCACACCTGTAGCTGTGTGAAGCTGATCTCTGATCTGAGTGGCACTTTGAGCATGGTTTCTTAAGGCTGACATATGGATGAAATGATCCTGTTGAGCTGTTGTCGCCCTTGGTTGACCTGAGTGACGTCTGTCATCCACATTAGGTGTCTGATGGTATCGTGCCCATAATCTGCTTATCACCGATTGTGACATGTTCAACGTTCGTGCCATAGCGGCCTGTCTCGTGCCAATCTGTAACATGCCAACAGCACATGAACACTCGTCATGTGACAGTCGATGCATGTCAGAAATGTGTAATTTCAATACAAAACAATATAATCTAAAGTTTGAGTCCAAAAAAGTATCGATGAAATGGCTAGGAATTACCTATTCACTTTAATGCATATCTCACAGTGAACCCCTATGACATTCATATGGACCACGTGCATATGATTGCTGTGTTTTTGCGGTTTTTTATGACAGCTGGTATTGAATAGTCTAACATGGTTCATACTTCTTTTCAGCTTATGCAATTGCATTCTCCAGAATTATAAATGCGAAATGGAATATCCCCTACTTTTTTTGGACAGTATATTTTCCATTTCACCACCCCTGGTAATACATGATCATGCAATGCAGGGCCATATCTCTGGACAATGCAGTCAAATGGTCATGTAACAAAATAATGGTGGATTCCTTGTTTGTAGGAGGTCAATCACTCCCAAGGAGATCATTTACTGGAAATTTCACCCCTTGCACTGCCACAAAGAGGACTGCCACCCCCAGACTAGTTTACTAAATCAAAACCAGCACTGCTGATTACAGTAACCAAATATCAGTTAGGTTCAGTTTATTTTACTTATCATACACAGAAAAGACAAACTATTGTAGATTTGGACATATGGATTAGAACAAGAATGTAAAATGTTTTTTAAAACATCTTAATACTTACAGAACAAACAAAAAAATTGGCCCTAGTTCTCACAAGAATGTTTTTTATATTATGTTCTCCATACTACTTTCAGTTTGTTGTTTTATTTTGTTTTCTTTGCAGAATTCTTTTCACTTTCAAGAGGAGCAAAAACAAAAAATAAATAACTAGTTAACTATTATATATTATATGTGTATGTACTTATGTTTAGTTATATATACTAGCGGAAAAAAGTAACAGTGTAACCTAAAAAATCAGATAAAATTAACACGGCTCAATATTTTAGCCTGATCTTTTGCACAGTTGACCAGTGAACGCACCACCACACAATCGCTGGGTCAATTCTGTATTGGCACGTGCCGTTTCGCTTCTTGGACATGGGTCTGTTTTTCAAACTTTTTCCGCCCAACATTTTGGGCTGTTGTCAACTTTGCTACTGTCGGGTCATTGTTTGGCAACCGGTGGAACAGAAAAGCAGGTTTTTTCGGTTGAAAGTGGTCGTAGAGCAATGCCCAGGCTAAATTAAAATGACCGTCTTCGCGTAATTGGTATGATCCAGGCTGATGTGCTCCATTACGCTGTAGCTACGAAATTTGGTGTCAACATAAACACTATTCAGGCTTTGTGGAGACGTTTTCAACAATTTGGTATTGTCAGAGACCGACCACGTGCAGGTTGTCCACGCGTGACGTCACGACAGCAGGACAATCATATCCGACTCATGCACCTCAGGAATCACTTCCAAACGGAAAGTCTGACAGCATGGACCATTCCTGGATTGCGTGCCATCAGCCCCAGAACTGTACGGAATCGATTACGTGAACGGCGTATCCGTCCGCAACGCCGGCTGTCCATCCAGTTTTGCTAAGACGCCATCGTGTAGCACGTCAGGCTTGGTGTAGAAGACACTTGCGCTTTAATTGCTGAGACTGGGCGGGTATTCTGTTTATGGACGAGTCCAGGTTTCACTTAGACAGCAGCGACGGCCGTTCAAGAGTCTATCGTCGTGTTGGAGAACGTTTTAGTGACACCTGTGTTGTGGAGCGACGTGCTTTTGGCGGAGGCAGTGTCATGGTTTGGGGTGGCATCACGTTAAATGGGTGAACACCTATTGTGGTCATCGATGGCAATTTGAACACCGTATGCTACCGTGACGACATTACCCAGGCTCACGTTATCCCATTTGTGCAAGGACAGCAACGTCACATCATGCTTCAGCAAGACAACGCTAGACCTCACGTCGCCCGGGTGGTAAGGGATTTCTAGCGCAGCAGAACACCGATGTGTTGCAGTGGCCTGCAGTCTCACCCGATCTTGCACCAATCGAGCACGTCTGGGATGAGATGCAATGTCGTGTACGTGCGCTGCCTAACCAGCCAGTAACGTTGGCAGCGTTGGGTCAGATGTTAGTCCAGATCTGGAACGGCATTCTTCAACAATTTGGTAGGCTCTATGAGGTGACGGTACCAGGCCTGCATCGACGCAAACGGTGGCCATACGCGCTATTAATTTTGTGAAATGGTTTTTGACCCCCGTGTCTTTCATCCCCAATACCAGTGAAATGACAGATGCTGTGACATTTTAAATGAATTGAAGTTTTGCAGATTTGCCTAATAAACAATACTATCTGATCGTTTCATCGTTTTATGTCTTGAAATTATGTTTTTATCAACATGATAACCATACACAGTTACTTTTTTCCGCTAGTATATATATATATATAAAAAATAAATACCTTTCTATGTACCTTGTATCATGACCAAAAAAATCAACAGTATGTGGCATATATATTAAGTATTTGTGCTTATTCGAGTTATTCCATACTTTTTTTTCAAATTACTGATCATCAAAAATTTGACATTATGAAAATAATAAACAATGTTACAGAAATATGTCTTGAAATATATCTTTCTTTTAAACTTCTATAAGTGTACATGACACCCATATGTTATGTACTTCAAAGTGCATCTAAAGACAACTGGATTTTCCAAAAATATGTATGGGAGAGACTATCCCCAGATCCCTTTTTTTTATTAGCACTGTCGCCCCCATGTGGTGCTCTATTCAGGTCAAATTATTTTGCCAACCCTAGCCCTGAACTCAAATCCTGAGGGAAACATATTGCCCAAGTATCCAGACCCAACAAGCTAACATGGCATGGTAAAAATGTTATTTTTGTTTTTTATAATCAAGAAACGTGTATTTTATATATTTACAATTATTTTATAAATGACCATTAAAAATACATAAATTGTCTTGTTGTTAAATAGTTTATCAAAATGTATGTATGGTAGCTGGAGTACTTGTACTAGTTATGGAAAGTATTGTGAACAAATCAAACTGAAGACCAAAGATCGAAAATTAAAAAACCTGAATCATCCCATCCCTAGTCTCTATAGTACTAAAAACCCACCATTTCTTCAGTACGAAGAAGAGCATGTCTTCCTTGTTCCCTCATCTGACACACGGCATCCAGCACTTGTGGCCAGACCTGCTCAATGTCCTGGAAGGCCTGTAGTCTGCCCATCACAAGTGAGTGAGTGCAATGTACTGCAACCAGTGCTGGCATCAAGTCCAAACTTGTTATGTCCATCCTGGCTTGTCTGGATGAGATGTATAAGGCTTCACACAGAATCTACAATATCCGACACAAATATGGTCAGTTAATAAAAGCATGTAGATTAAAACTGACACAAAAAAAGTTTTAAATGAAGATTATTAAGAGGTTAACCCTACTGTCTTTTCCGATTTGCCAACGATTGGTGGTTTGTAACTGTCGAAAAGTTTGTTTTATTAGTGACACATTAGCATTCAATAAAATGGAAATTTTCTGACAGTATATAAGAACCATTCTGTCAGTAAATCGTGAAACACAGTAAGGTTATCCTTTTTCTAATTTCAACTGTATTTTTTTAACATATCAAATTGATAAATGTTTTAGTAAGAACAAGCATTCTGTGACTACTGCTAATGCAATACATGTGCCCTACCAGGTCCCACAAATTTTCTCATCTCCTACATGTAAGTTCAAAGGCTTTAACTCTCCATAACTGTGAAAAATGGGTATATCGCCACGAAAGTTAAACTTGATCTTAAACAGTTATAAAGCTATTTAGAATTTTTTTTATCTCAGTCTCTTCAGGCATTGCAAAACAAAAGTCTGCAAAACACATTTTCATATCACCTAAATTCAAGGGCAATAACTCTGTCAAAAATGTATAAATCTCCATGAAAGTCAAACTTTATCGTACACACAATTTCAGCTCAATATCTCAAGGCATTGTAAAACAAAAACCCAGACAGACAGACAGAAGGGGATGAAACCTATAGTCCCCTCCAGTTGGACCGGTAGGGGACTAATAATCCTTAAGGCAAATGAATAACAGAAATTTGGTGGTTAAATTATTTGTTTGAATGTGTAGAGACATAAAAAATCTGTGGATCGTAAACTTCAGTAGAAATCTAATTCTAATTCAATTTGCATAAAATAAGAAATTTGATTGGCTAATCAAATTCACTTGCGACACTAAAACCAGCATTAACATGTAGGAAATTTGGGGATTCCCCAAGAGCCTATTTACATATATATGTTGCTTCTTGCTGTTTAGTTGGACATACTTATTCTTAGAATATTACTGCTGAATTTTTTCTGAAGTAAAATGTGTGTATCTCTAAGATTTATGATGTATTGAAAAATGTTTGTGTGATACTGAAAGGAATTCCAAAGTATACAAGCATTCAGAGATTACTGCTAAAGCAACACATATCTCCTACCAAGCCCCAACAAATGTTTATATCTTCTATTACAATGAAAGTCAAACTTAATTTGTAACAGAACATGATAAAGCAATACATAAAATTTTACCTCAATATCTAGAGGCATAGCCAAAAAAACAACATAACAAACAAATACAAAAAACAAGAGACAGAAAAACAAAATTTTCATATCTCCTAAGTTCAAGGCCACAACTGTCAAAAATGGCTAAATTGTCACAAAAGTCAAACCTGATCTGTAATATATGATAAAGCTATACACAAAATTTCAGCTCAATATTGGAAGGCATTATGAAAAAGACATCCAGAAAACTGTAAGTGGGGCACACAGATGGAAGTACAGACAGAAGAATGGAGATGAAACCTATAGTCACCACTGGTTGGACCGGTAGGGGACCAATAATGGTAATTATGCTGTATTATAAATCTTCATTATCAAGCACAAGTTGTCCAGTGTAAAATGTATGTTTTACTTTGCTTGTGCTATAATTAATTTATCTTTTTTATAGTTCACACTTTGCATCACCAGAAAAACTCAATTTGTGACAATATAACCACCATTAATGTCCACAAATGATCAAATACAACATACATGTAGTTATCTCCTAATCAATATATTTTTACAAATGTGTTGAATTATTAGAATGAAAATCATAATGAACTGTTTGGAATAGTGGGGGATGGGGAGGGGGAATAATGGTTCATTGATTATACATGGTGGTGGGTCCTGTATGACCCCTTGTACTGCAGGTGCATATTCATTGTGTTGGAGGTGT
This sequence comes from Gigantopelta aegis, assembly GCF_016097555.1. Taxonomy (NCBI): domain Eukaryota; kingdom Metazoa; phylum Mollusca; class Gastropoda; order Neomphalida; family Peltospiridae; genus Gigantopelta; species Gigantopelta aegis. The sequence goes on along the minus strand of NC_054702.1, from coordinate 11,435,427 downwards.
ACTCATTACATTTCATTGTACACATTATACTAATGTGGTGGGTTCTGTATATAACCCATGTACCTCAGGTAAATGCTAGGTGATGATCAACAAACCTGATGTTTATCTGAACTGGAGCACAGATATTTTGTGTGCACAAAATCTTTAATGTAGGCCATGATAATCTCTTTTTGGTTACTTCCCCTTTCTGCAGACACCACATTCAAAAGATTTCCATAGGGAGTCTTAAGAATAAGGGGACTCACAAATGCCAATACTGCATGTTCCTCTGCAAATAAAACTGCAAATATTATTATGAATTAATGTTCTTTCTATGGGATTCAATATTAAAACATTTTACAATGACAAGTTATTTTAAAATAAAAAGTTGTTAAAGGTTATTAGCCCTTCGAGTGCGTAACAAGACAATAGACAAACATAATGTTACTACTGTCGTCTATGGGATTTGATTTGATGGTGCAAGATGGATGAAACATCATGTTACGCATCTCATAGGGGAGTTGCAGCCATCATGATGTTGCTTAACATCCTTTTGACTACCTTGTGCAGAGATATGATTTTGATATCAGAATACGGTTTTGTTGTTCAGATTTACATTTATTCAGTGCTGCAGGCATTTATTATGAATATTAATGTAGCACTTGAAGGGTTAAACATTCAGTGTAGTAAAGATCTTTTTTAGTTTACAGTCATACTTTGAAACTTACCACTGATCTCTTCACTTTCTTGGAGATGACTGTATTCAGCATTAGCGAGAGCATTTTCAATAAGCTGTTGGAGTAACCACGAGAAAGGCAGCTCTGCTGTGAAAGGCATTCCGTGTACTCCGGTGTTGTATGGAATTATCTCACCCAGCTCCTGGTGAGTTTCTGGGGACAGCAAGTCTTTGTAGTGGAGCTGACAGACAGAGGGACTGTGCAGAATCCTCAACCACAGAATGTGAGCCCAATGATCACTCGGCATGTCTCTTATGATGTCCAAATTCCTGTTCGTGTCAAGGAAGGCCACCACTCCAGCTAACACTGTAACTATCTTGTTTTCAAGACACTGCAGCCAGGATCGCCTATACAGAGAATCAATAATGGTACACACACCAGGAAAGCAAAGATATCACACAAAACCCCTGAGTTATATATAAATACAATTATTTGTTGCTCTATCAACTGAGCTAATAGATAAATTTGGAGAAAACTTGAGGTGTTTCTCTTTTATAGATACATGTACATTACCTGTCCTCAAAAAAGTGCACTCCCCCCCCCCCCCCACGGCTAGTAGCCTGTTCCGAACATCCCAAAAGCCAATGGGATGGCCTAAATTCTTCTACTGTATGCTCCCTCTAGTTCTTCCTTCTTTTTCCCTGAGCACATCGCACGAAGAACAGGAAGCGGGGAGGCCCTGTAGTTCTTCCTTCTTTTTCCCTGAGCACATCGCACGAAGAACAGGAAGCGGGGAGGCTCAGGTGGGAATAAATACTTCAGGACAGGTAACGTATCCATAAAAGAGAAAACACCTCAAGTTTTCTTCATTTCTTTTCAACATTACCTGTCCTCAAAACAAGTGCAGCATTCAACAGAAGGCGGTGGGTTCCATAATCCGTAGATGCACCTGTTATCTCCCCAAAGACCGGATGCAGTCTGACTATGTGGAAGAATAGGCCAACCATGGTAAGCCCCCCTCCAAGGGATGCCCGTCACAGACCAATGCAGGTGATGTTAGTAGCAACAACCCAAAAGGTGGCATCCGTCGGTAGTGGCATGCAAGGCTCCCAGGAACACAATGAAACTGGAGTCGATAAGCCAAATCTCATGCAGGTTCTGATAGAGTGGGAAGGTGTAGCCACCAGGGATGCAGGTGTTAGGTAACCTCCCAATGCATTGAAGCGTTAATAAAAACATGAAACAATGTTATGGGTGCATCCATCAGAACATTGAATTAAACAGCCCCAGAGTGTTTTTTAGAATCAAAGACTGTTAGTTCAATTAGGAAACATAGTACCGAGTGCAAGTGCAATGGCAAATGTTATCCAGACAAAAGTTTCAGCACCAGTGCGTAAAAAGGTGCAAAAGAACAAAGTCTAAGCAAGTGCTCACCTGTCGATTCAAAGGACATCTCGTGGTGCAGTCCCAAATCCGACAGCAACATCAACGATGACGGCTTGTATTCAACAGAGTCTGCGCAGCTGGACCCAGATGGTGGAACCCTTTTACATCTTCTGTAGAGACATCTCGCAGATAGTAGTCAGCAAAGATGGGAGTCCGTAGCCCAAAAACAACCAGAAATAATGTGGTGTATGGGAGTGTTGCAGTGCAGGGACATCATGGCAGCCAAGGCACGTAATTCATGTGGGTTAGTAGCTGAAGGAGCAGGTAACCTTCCTTCTGATAGACAGACAAGATAATAGAATGAATCCACGTGGAAATCATATTTTTAGTAATATCTTTCAATCAACTCTGGTTGCAAGAAAGGAAAAGTCTCTTGTGGCGTTGACGACAAGATCTAGTCCTCTCTATGTAATGCTGTAAGGCATGCACCGGACACAAAGTTAAGTCCTCCACATCCTCTAGACCCACAATGGAGGAGAGAGCTTGAACCACGTAGGAAATAGGTGCTTGGTCAGGCAATTGATTTTTTGCTACAAAGTTCATCAACAATCCCATTGTAATTGAACTGTGATCATGATGGAACTGCACCAAATCAACATCTAGAGCATGGGATGAGATGCATGAGTAGATGATCCAATCGGGCAGTGGCAGAGGATTTGGGTAGGCTAGCCTGTTGAGGTCCGGAAATCATACCCGGAAGGGCCACATCGGTGCGATCAACAGAAGACAAAAGTGAAATGGCTGGAACCTCTGTAACAATCTGGGAAGCAGTACTGGAGGCAGAAATGCAAAAGTGTCCAACTGGTTCCAACTGATGGCCAAGACGTCGAGGTCTATGGTGTCTGGAGACACATAGACCTTCAACTGGTGGTTGAACCTTGTTGCAAGTAAGTCGATGTTTGGTGTCCACAACTGATTGCACACCCACAAAAAGGCCTCGGGATGCAACATCGATTGAGGCACCAACGGATGAGACAGAGTCCACGAGCACATTGGATACCCCTGGAATATGGTGAGTCCGAAGTTACAGAGGGATCCTGTCGACTAACTCGTAAAGGCGGTACGTCAGGTGAAGCAGATTGCTGAAGGCAAGTGCAGACGATACCCGGTCTTCAAGATTGATGTGACATAAGGGTCATTGGAAAGAGTCTCCCAATTCCACCAATAAAGGCGAAGTTGTCCTACTACATAGGATTGTTCAACCGGCATGGGATACACCAGAAGCATCAAGTTCAAATCGTTGTTCTGAGTCAGAATGAGGGATGGGTGAAGGAGTCAAAGGTGTCCAATGTTTGCCGGCTGGCTTTTACGTCGGCCAGGCTTTCCCTGGGTTCTGGTAGGGGGACCTGCCTGTCTCCTGTTAGGAATGCACTGGAATGATGAACATCGAAATGATTCTCTCCAACGTTTAAATGGAGTCTGTGGAGTAAAGGTATTTTTCCGCTTTGTAGACTCCAAAGTGGAAATATGTTGCAATGCTTTGTGTACATTAACTGTCCTCAAACAAGTGCACTCCCCCCAATCAAATTAAGAGTTCTTCAAACAAGCTTGACAGCGGTACTGCATCAGCATTGTAGACATGGACGTCACTGATGAAGTTAAAAATGCCAACATCTGTGCAGAATGCTGAAAGAGAGCATAGCAACGAACGTCTTTCACTTGCGTAGCCATAGCTGCTAAAAACACATCTAAGTAGGACAGGACATACAGGCATCTGCACTGAGCTGTATCCATAGTCATGGCCTGTCAATCCGTCAACTCAACCGAAGCCGCCTTACTCAGCCGTCCAACATCATCGTCTAAGGATGGCGCTGCATCTGCAAAGGGCATATTAAAGACCGGATACGGTTTATGCGACCAGTACAGGAAGGCGACGAAGGAAGCTGTCTCTTTAAAGGTGCGATCCAGATCCGTAGCAATGTCCGATATCAAAGTTCTAGCCACCAAGGAAAGTACAACCACATCTCTTCATTGTCTAAAAGTCGTCTTCGGAGTCAGTCTCCACGGCCTCCCATGGAACATTGTTGCCGTTCATGAGCTGATGTCACTTCCAGAGCTTCTGATGGATCCCGTCGGGACTGTCCACGGTCTGGTTTACCTGGGGCTGCCAGCACTTCAGATCGCTTGGCCTGTGCACAGGTTTTGAGGGACTTTCCTGAAGATCAAGCACCCTCTGTGATGGATGATGCAGAGACTATGGACCATATGTCACTGCGGGACTGCTAGGCTGCGGTATACGATATGCTACCCTCACTTCCTCATCCGCCAGCTCCATCCAAGAAGCGTCCAGTCCCTATGATTGCATCAGAGGTTCCACTGGAATTCTTTTGATTTATCACGCGAGCAAGACGAACAGTGACCCGTGGAATCCGTAGATAGTTTTCTAGCAGTCTCAGGTGCCTTAGATGGCTGTGAGTCAACCGTAGAATGCTCTGCAGCAAGCACATTGGTAATAGATAACACCGAACCAAAACCCGAAGGGACTGGAACTGTCCCTGATACCGGATCTGCCAGAACCGAGGCGGCCGTCATGGACGCCATTGTCTCCTGCAACATTGATAGTAACAAAGTTCTCAAAATATCTGCGACTGAGTCAGTAATGGAAGAAGTTGATTCTGATTTCTTAGCTCTAGTTGCAATGACTTTCAAATACTTCGCAAACTCTGACGCCGACAAACTAGAACAGCTTCCCTTCCTCACAAGGGACCCGACACCCCAAGCAAAGTTCGTGAGGATTGTCATCAACCTTGAACTTCTTGCACCGAGAGCAAGATTTAACAAGATGCAAGGAACTCGAGTCTGACATAGTAATGTAATTTCAATCTGTGAAACAGAAAGAAAACCAACCATGATAATAAACACAGCCGGTAAACAAAAAGTCGCCATTTTGCAGCTACACGTTGTCACCTGGCACAAACAACAAAGTAATTTGGAAATTAACACTTGATACGGTAAGTGAATAAGCCAAAAGAAACTTCAGTAAACATGTAACACAGTGGAGGAAGATATTCCCCATAAAAACACATCAATACAAAACTGAAAAAATCGACTCCTAAACAGAGCCAACAAAAAAATGTCTGAACCCCACAGCGAAGAGAAAAAGAAGGACGTTACAGCCACGTGACCGGAACTAGAGGGAGCATACAGTAGAAGAATTTAGGCCATCCCATTGGCTTTTGGGATGTTCGGACCAGGCTACTAGCCGTAGGGTGAGAGTGCACTTGTTTGAGGACAGGTAATGTGGAAAAGAAATACTTTTGCACTTTATACAAAACACTAAATGAATGAATGAATACTTAACACACAAGCAAGAAAAACATATTTCCAAAAGGGCATCAAACAAAGGTACATGAAAGAATGGATACAAAGACGACTACATATCATTTTATGAACAAAAATGAGAATATCTACCTGAATGTTCCAGCTTTTTTCACATTATCTGGCTTAGCAGCTTCCTTAGCAAGCCAATTACCAGCTGTAGGTCCACTTACTTCAACTTCTTTTTCTTCCTGCAATCTGATTATCATGTTGCTTAGACCCACCAAAAATGAGAATTCTGCACCTATAAGCAATAGATTAAGTTTTAATATAACAAGAAATGTTTGCAATTTATATTTTTGTTTTCTTTTGCTCAAGTACTTTTATCCATTATTAACATTAAGTTCTGAATACAATTTTTGTTTTTAAGTTACATATTTAAATTTTTCAAAAACAATCTCATATTATTAACAAGTAGGATAGAGACTTACTTTCATAATTTGGGTCTTCCAGAAAATAAAGCAGAATCTCGATTCTTTTTGTGGACCTCTTCGAATCCTGCACGTCATCTTTGACCAGCGCAGCAGCAGACTGGATACATCTTAGAATCAGATCCTGGAAGTAAGCAGGCAGACTTGTATCAGGCTGTTCAACATCCATGGGAGTTACTTCCTCTTGAGGCACCTCTTCAAGAACAATATTGTCCAAATCAACTGCAGCACGGTCCACGTTTTCTTGATCAACAGTATTTTCAGTCAATTCCATTTCCTCATGTTGCTGGACTTCTCTGGCAAGATGGGAGTCCATGTTTAAGGGTCCCATTTGTGTATCATTAGGAGTAACTCTGCTGGGTTCTTCACGGGGAGCTCGACCTTGCAGCACATTGGCAGGAGTGTTGTTGTAGAGCTGATGAACTGACGGAAGGTTTCCTTCAGGTCGTAACTCATCAATGTGCAGAGAATGCCACTTTCCAGCCTATAAAAACAATATACAAATATAACTGCACTCAGTGATTAGAGATTTCCAAGCATTCCCTGTACATTATTCAGATATATTTATACAATATTTAATAATAACAATAATTACCCCCATCACCACCAACAACACACATACATGCACATTGTCTTACATAATCAACTATAAAATTTCAGCCAGAAATTATGTTATTTGCTATAGAAAGAAAGAAGTGTTTTATTTAACGACGCACTCAACACATTTTATTTACGGTTATATGGCGTCAGACATATGGTTAAGGACCACATAGATTTTGAGAGGAAACCCGCTGTCGCCACTACATGGGCTACTCTTCCGATTGGCAGCAAGGGATCTTTTATTTGCACTTCCCACAGGCAGGATAGCACAAACCATGGCCTTTGTTGAACCAGTTATGGATCACTGGTCGGTGCAAGTGGTTTACACCTACCCATTGAGCCTTGCGGAGCACTCACTCAGGGTTTGGAGTCGGTATCTGGATTAAAAATCCCATGCCTCGACTGGGATCCGAACCCAGTACCTACCAGCCTGTAGACCGATGGCCTGCCACGCCGCCACCGAGGCCGGTATATTTGCTATAGAGGCCAATACACATAGCCCATTTTTTAAATACAATCAATCCCCCCCCCCCCCCACCCCCCTACGTTCCAAAATTTTAGCTAAATCTGTCCAGAACATTAAAAAACAACGATGGAACATACAGTATTAAAAAATAATAATAATAATCCTAGCAAAAACAATAGGTTCCACGCCAATAGAATTGGGAAGCTAATAATCCTAGCAAAAATAATTAGTTCTGTGTAACAGTCTACATACCATAAATATGTGTAAGAACATACCATAAATCCTGTAAAACATCCACCAGCTACTCTGGGCAGCTGGACAATGAAAAACACAGCAAACTCCCGGTCATCAGGAGGAAGTTCATCCACAACACAGTACTGGGCACTCTTTATCAAACTCATGTTCTTGTCTCCAGACCCACACTGTATCAACATGACTTTCAATCCACTGCCAGACTTCTCAACAAAGTTTCTACAAAAAGAGAGAACATTTGATCCTTCTTAATTTTGAAATCATATTGATACCTCTATCACCAAATTAATAAATGACTATTCCACACCAAATAATATATGGATATTTGCCACATTCAGAGACAACTGTAGTCCCATAGGTCAAATATTGTTAAAATAGAAACAGATTCAAAATTGTAAGTAAAGTGAGGTGATGCCAAAAGCTACATGTAAGTTTTTTTATCTGAAAACCTTCTTGTTCTTTTTAAAACAAATCATAATGCTCTGGCAAACTTGCGACCTTTTATTACTGACAAAGTTTACAGCCATGTTAAAAACTCTTTCACTTGAAACACTGGATGCTGATACATAACAAAGCTTCCAACCTACTTGTTGTATCCTTGGAAACAAACCCGACTTGACTTTATCCTTCGTCAAATAAATTTAAGGTAAATTAACACAAAATTTATTTAACTACTTTTATTGTAGGGTATAACATATATTATTTATTTATGCAAAGTGGTAATTGTAATTTTAATATTTCACATTCATTACTATATAGATATGTGCTACTGTAGGCCCATTGGTCAAATATTCTTTTAAAATTGCAGGGCATAAAATTTGATTTTCTCCAGTGTTTCAGATACAAATAAAAAGGTTAACCGGTAACGGAATCAAATGAGAATCTAAAATGGGCGATTTTCATAGCTTTTCTCCAAATTCTGGTATGCTGGGACAAACTTGAAAGCTGCCATTTACATTTCAGCACACTACCCCATCGGTTCTGTTACAGGGTAGTACTTGTTGGCGCCAAACAATAGTCTGAACGAAACAGTGATTTCCCGGAAGCTTTGAGCTTTGAGCTTCCGGGTCTGAACGGAAAGACCTGAAGTTCTGCAAATCCTCGATCGATCCAATCGATGCTGCAACTCAGTCTTTCATCATGTTCTAATTTCCACTTTGTTATTTTAAAGTCCCTTATTAAACGTACTATTTTCTTCGCCGTGTATGTCATATTTTAATAAATTGATTTAGCAAGGATTGTACTTGTTTTCATTACAATACATGTTTCAGAATTAATGCACAATCTGATTAAAATTAGCTCTACTGGGTCTACCCTGGTAGATCTAACAGCATTACGTGGACTCCCATGTCCAGGTGACATATCATCTTTAAATAATAATTTAAATATCGACCAATTACACTTCGCCTTTTATAGCGTTATTCGGGAGCATACAAATTCTAAAAATATCGGGCGAGACTATTCATGCAATAGGCGAACTTGTTGGTCTATTTCAACATTAAAAAAACAGGGGGAAAAGTGCAGTAATAAACTCTGGATTGTATACTAGAATAAACAGATTTTATGGCTATACCATCACGATTTTTTTTTTCGTCTTCAAACGAATTTTATATAAAATTTTATATTGCAATTAGTTTCCGGCATACTTCGTAATTCACCCGAATCATTTCGTATATCCTCGGCATAATCCCGAATGTTTTCAAATTATTTTCAAATTCTATAAACTTTTTTTACTAATTGCTATTTTCAAAATTCTGCCCATTTTCAACTCTAACCCATGAGCATGTAAAAATTATTCGCACTCGCAGTTCTATTTATTGCACGAGTTTATTGTGCGCAAGAATATTTACCACGAGACCGCGTAGCGGTCAGTTGGTATGTTCTTGCTCACAATAAACGTGTGCAATAAATAGGAAGCGAAAATAACGTATGTGAGGTTCTGTATTTATTACACACCTTTAAAAAAAAAAAAATATATCAAGAATGTATCTTAAACTGTTGTTCAATGCTCCTTTCGTGAGCTCAGTTTTAGCGTAACGTACCAAAGTGCCAGACGTTATGGATACAGCATAATTAACTGCGAAATCGTCGGAAAACCACCATTTTGTAAACGTTTTTTCACTAACGGTGTCGTTTTTGCGTTTTTTCGCATTGAGTCCTGACATTTTACAACTCTATACCTAAATGCCGGGCTAAGGTGATGTCACGTTTAATAAATACTCATAAACTGCTTTAATTTCCAAACCGCGTATTGTTTTCCGCACGTAGCGAAATGATCAAAGTGAATGTGCGACTATGTTACTAAATGTTATTGACACTTCTAATGACAGTGCTGACTTTGTAATTGACCGTGATGTCGAGTTCAAACGGATACATTGTTTTTTTTTCTCACACCTGCAATGCTAGGCCCGCTCTCTTATTATTTTATTCCAAAAATAGTTATATTAGCCAAATCTTTGCACGGACGATCCATCGTTCGTGTCGATATTGGTTTTGCATAACTGACAGACGAACGACAAAATCGTTCGTGCCAAAGTTTATGCCCTGAAATTGTAAGTAAAAACAATGCGATGTGTGGCCTCCCAAAAAAGAAGATGTTTATACCAGTATAATATTTTGCAAAATCATATTGGTATTACCCATTTGTGGTAAAAACATTAAGTATGTACATGTAGGTCCAAATACTTGTAAGTAAAAACATTAAGTATGTACATGTAGGTCCAAATACTTGTAAGTAAAAACATTAAGTATGTACATGTAGGTCCAAATACTTGTAAGTAAAAACATTAAGTATGTACATGTAGGTCCAAATACTTGTAAGTTAAAAAAATTAAGTATGTACATGTAGGTCCAAATACTTGTAAGTAAAAACATTAAGTATGTACATGTAGGTCCAAATACTTGTAAGTAAAAGCTAGAGGTTTGTTTTGTTTTATGAGCACATTGATTAATTAATCATCGGCTACTGAATGTCAAACATTTGATAATTCTGACACTTAGTCATCAGTGGAAACCTGCTACATTTTTCCTAATGCAGCAAGGGATCTTATTTATGCACTTTCCCACAGACAACAAAGCACATACCACGACATTTGACCAGTTATAGTGCACTGGTTGGAATGAGAATAAATCCAATCAGTTGAATGGATCCACCAATGCAAGCACCTCAAGTGAGCACTCAACTGAGTGATTGAAATCCCACTCCCCTCCCTTGTAAGTAGTGACAGATCAAAACTGCATGTAGCTTTTAGGAGTTGTGCACATTTGGTGCAGAGCGATCACCACTGTGTGTCACTTTGATGAGACCTGTTAGTCAACTGCCACCTGTCAAATGCATGTATCCTGCCCTATTATGTTTCATCTTATTTTCACTAGAAAGTCTCTGATAGTACAGATTATCAGATTAAGATTGTTCAAAATAGTGTTCAGTGAGAGTGACATTAAATAATCCTTTTTAGGCAAATTTTAGTGACATAGGGCAAATTTTGTATTGAGGCGCAATTAAATTGAATGCAACCACAGTCAATAGTGGGTATGGGGGACCTTCCTCAGAAAGAAAATGGATCAAGTTTAAGGTTAGGGTTAAGAAAATCATACAGTAATGATAAGAGTAATTAATTTGGTAAAAAGGTTAACTTAAAAAAAAAACAATTGGGGGTATGGCGCCATACCCATTTTACCCTCTGGCAGAAACCCTGCCATGGCATATAGAGCATAAATGAAAAAGGTAATCATTTGAGTTTTAAAAAATACCCACCAAATCTGTACTATCCCACCACTGCCTGAAACATCACGTTTGGACCCAATACCTGCACACTCATTTTTCTAAATAATTGAATGATACAACAAAGGTGATCTGATAATACAACATATCTGATCTGATGATACAACATTCCTGATTGATGGTACATGTACTACATGTACCTCATCCGTTCGTGAATAGCCTACCTGATTTGTTGACAGAATTGCTGTTCCGTATCAAAAGACTGGAGAGTGAGAAGAATTATGTTGTTTGCTGTTAAGTCAAAGTAAGTTAAGATCTCTTTTTTCTCCTGGTCAGTCAAAAGCTTTGAATGGGTTGTTACCTGCAAACCATGTAAATATCATTGGAAGAGATTTGTTTTACAAATGTTTCCTATCAATAGTCACATGTCAATGACTGCAATAAAATATTGTATTTACATTATGTCATCTAATGTGTACAATGTTATGTGATATAATAGTTCATAGATTTACAGCAAAGGGCTTTTTTATATACAACAAAAGTGAGGGACATGATACGCATGTTATTTGTATTACAGTGACCTAGTAATTGTATGTGACACACCACCATCCACAAGTTGTTCCTACATGTGACATTTGATGGTCCTGTATGCATATGTCTGAAAGATATGGTCTGGGCAAGGATTTACTAATATGTGCAGCAGATCGTGAAAAGTAGGTCACAGTGACCTAGTAATAGTACGCGACTGCCATTCCAAATTGTTCTTACATGTGAGGTTTATTGGTCCAATATGCATCTGTCTGAAAAATATGGTCCGGAAAAGGATTTATTGTTGTGCAGTAGACCATGAAAAATAAGTCACAGTGACCTAGTAATAGTACGTGAAACATTGCCATCCTAAGTTGTTCCTATGTGTGAGGTTTGATGGTCTTGTATGTAAGATATGGTCCAGACAAGGATTTACTGTGATATGCAGTAGACCATGAAAACTAGGTCACAGTGACCTAGTAATGGTATGTGACATCATTCCAAGTTGTTCCTACATGTGAGATTTGATGGTCCTGTATGTATTTGTATGCAAGATATGGTCTGGATAAAAGAAAGAAAGAAATGTTTTATTTAACGATGCACTCAACACATTTTATTGATTGTTATACGGCATCAGACCACACAAATATTGAGAGACAAACCCGCTGTCGCCACTTCATCGATTAGCAGCAAGGGTTCTTTTATATGCACCATCCCACAGACAGGGTAGTACATACCACGGCCTTTGATATACCAGTCGTGGTGCACTGGTTGGAACGAGAAATAGCCCAATGGGCCCACCTACGGGGATCGATCTCAGACTGACCGCGCATCGAGTGAGTGCTTTACCACTGGGCTACGTCCCGCCCCTTTGGTCTGGACAAGGATTTACTGTTATGTGCAGTAGACTGTGAAAAGTAGCTCAAAGTGACCTAGTAATAGTACACAACATACCGCCATCCCAAGTTGTTCCTACATGTGAGGTTTGATGGCCCTGTATGCATCTGTATGCAAGATATGGTCCTGACAAGAAAAACTTAACAGACAGATGTACGGACAACGCCATACCATAATACGATCCTTCATAGACGGGCATATAAAAATCAGTTAAAAGTAACAATGGGTATTACCTTTGCACAGAATGTCAAAATGTATGTAATATGTGATGTACTATTAAACTGAACTGCAAAAAACTATTTCATGAATCATTCAAAAGATATGAACTCGAATGTAATGATGAATACATGGATCATATCGTTATGTTAGACATTAAATAAATTAATAAATTCCGCAATTCTGTAAAACAGTTACATTTTCATTGATGTATGAATGTCAAATCATAAACATATAATTTAACTTAGAGAAATTTTTTAAAATGTTTTTCCATTTAATGCTATTATGGCAGAAATATAAAAACAATTCTTATTTACCTGAGCATATAAACTGTTACTCTTGGATCTGTCAAGCTTGAACATCATGTATTTGAAGATATCATCGTGAGGCTGTTCTCTAAAATAAGTATCTAAAACCCAATCTTTCTCATTGTATAGTCGGGTTTCTGTAAGACGAAGAACAGCATCTGGTGTAGCACACCACAAAAGCATCTTTTTGCAATCTTCAAAGAACTGAAAAGAGAAACATATAATCATGTACATACAGTGAACTTATCCCAAAATCAAACGCCATTTTCACATCATGCCAGAATATACACTGGTGTTGAAAGGTGATAATTGTCATTGCAGTAACCAGACCAGATAAGTTGCCATTATTAATTATCAGGAAGTCAGTTAACCATAGGTCTTTGTCATGTGAGTACTAGAACAACAAGACTGGCTGACTGCGATGTTCACCTATAGGTCTTTGGTCCATAACATAAAGGTAAAATGACAAAATGCTCTACACTAAACACTAAAAAAAATTATGTTACACAGTGTTATTTTAAATATATCTTTTCACATATGTTTGTTTATTTACCTCAAAATTAACAATACCTCACACATCCTTGCCTGCACCAATAACTTTGAGATGTAGATTTAGATTTTACTGAATTTATGTCTATACCTGTTTCTGAGTTCTACAAGGCACCATTTTCAGAGGACTCATACTAGTATATCCATGATATGTATTGTAAGTGAAAGCTATCACAAAGTGGTCAAACATGCCTCCCAGATTCTGCCTTATACAAAAGGGAAAACTTATATCCAGCCTGATATTTAACATAATTTAAAACTCAATTTCTTTAAATTATTGACAAATAGATAATTTAATTTTTCAAAAATTGATGATAGAGGAATGAAAATAACAAGCATGACAGTGATTCATAATTAAAAATTACCTTAAAGAACATTTATTATTACCTCAGAGGTCACTCATAACAGGGAAAATATTTTCCATATTTTCTCAGTGAGAAATATTTTGCATTGGTCTAACGAACAATTTTATTGGACAATTTGACGTTTACAAACCAATGACCTTGTCGGTACTACATGTAAATAAGATGTCATCACGATTTGGCAAACACACAATATGACGTCATGTAGGTTAAAGAGTTTGCGTTTACGGCTCTCTGTTTTTGGTGTTAAATTTATAACAAAATGTCATTTTAATGCAATTCCTTATAGGTTTTGTAGCAGAATAAAGGGAACTTTTGTTTTTAAAAATGATCTACAAACGTTATTAAATTACAAAGTTATAGCAATTCTCAGAACAGTGCGTAAAGTGGTTTATATCATTTCTATACAGGTTGGGCTTCGTGCATGTGTGTCGAAAATAAAGGCTTTTAGAGAAAAAATAGCTGAGGTAATAAATAGAATAACAAATTCGGTACCAGTTATTATCAAATTTATGTCCCTCGTGAAATAATTTTCATTTGTCACTCGCTAAAGCTCGTGTCAACTGAAAATTATTTCACTCGGGACATAAATTTGATAATAACTGGTCACTCGTTTATTATCCTCTATTTATAGTAGATCTATGGACATGTATCAAAACATGCTAAGCACTAAACAATTTGCAGTTTAGCAAAATGTAAATATTTTAATTAAAGTAATATTGTGAAGCAAACTTTTAATGGTAGAATATTTTTACAAGTGTATGCAGTATGTAAATATGTTCGTAAATAGAACTTTAAAAACAAAGAGGCCTATGAACAGTTACCTGAGTAAATTGTCAACCTCACCAGACCCACAGATCGAATGTACCCATTTTACAGGGGAGTTAGAATAACCTAATCCATGATTTTGTTTCACTAGTGGTCAAGGAATCTTCCCACCAAATTTAGTTGGAAATGCATGTTTAGTAGATCTGAAGAAATTACAGTTTAAAATGAATTTCTAAATGTCAGTCCCTCCCCATTAACTGATCTTTTAATCTATGAAGACTATTTGGTTATGGCATTTCTGGAAGTAGAGAAGAAGATGTGTTTTTTTAATGAACTTAACTATCCCATTCTCACGGCTCAAACTTACCGATGGCACCGACGGCAATTGCCATTGTTGAGATATAAATTGCCGTAGTTCAGGAGCATCTCAATGATGGCAAAATGTATACACCTGGTGTACATTATCTGCCAGTATATAACATTTGAACATTTGAAATATGTCTACATACAGAAAATTAATATTTCAGTCATGTTTATTTGCTGTAAGACAGTTTTTAAAACAATTTCCATAGCCAGGGTGAAAACTGCCGTCTGTGGGTTATTTCACCACTGGTAATTTAAAAAAAGAATTGCCATGGGAGACAAATTCTTAAGTTTGAGCCCTGCATTCTGGGTCCCAAATCCCAGGTCCTGGTAGGTGTTTGTGTGTGTGCTCGTGCGTGCATATGTGTGTGTGAGTGTGTGTGTGTGTGTGTGTGTGTGTGTGTGCTCGTGCGTGCATATGTGTGTGTGAGTGTGAGAGAATGACCAAATTTATAAATTTAATTTTCCATCTGCCAAGGAAGCTTGTAACAAATTAAATTTGGTTGGAACTGGAAGTAATTTGAGAAGATTTTTTTTACCTCTTAATTTAAGTTACCTCTTTTGGTCAGAAAGACCAAATTCACAAATTTGTTTCTCCATGTGTCAACAAAGTTTCAAACAAAATTTGCTTGGAATTGGGCTTGTAGTTTTGGAAAACAAATGGAAGAAATTACAGTTTAAATGTATATGAACCAGAAAACTGTTACAGGATAATAAACCATTTCCCAATGACACTAAGTTTAGTACATGATACGGTGGTTACAGCATTGAGTTAGCCACTGTGATCGTCTTACTTAAGCTGCAGAAAATAATAATCTTACTTTATCAGCATCATGGCAATCTTTTTCATTCCACAAGTGCAAAACAATGGCTGCAGTGGTGTCTGGATGGTAGCCCATGAAAGCATCGGCAACATTCACAGTCTCTTCTCTGTTAAATCTTTAAAACAAATTCTAAAATGTTACAAAATACCCCACTTGTTAGCATATTTATAGGTATCACTACCCCCAACTCGGTGATATAAACTTTAATTACAAATATTTCTTGGCATATAAATTCTGTTGAATTAAATTCCTCACTAATTACCATAAACTTATTAGATATTTATTTCAATGCATGTTAAAAAACAAAAATCATATTTAAACAAAAATTAACTTTAAAAAAATAATGTGATGAACACCAATATTATAAATCAAGTTTCATTGATCTAGGACTTACAGTTTGTGAAAACATTATGTAAACGCGAAACTTTCATGTTAAGCTTTAATGCAAAAGCTGATGCACCATCACTGCCATCGGAAAAGTAATACCTACATGTATATCGTAAAGGTGAGACAATAAAATTGTATGCACTGTCATACTGTAATACAAAACACTGGATACCCTGTTTGGTATTTTGTAACAAAACGGTTTGCCCAGAAGTCAAGTTCAACTGCAAAATGGGACTGGCGATCATCCATTATGTTGTTCAATCTCAGGAAATGTTTTTCCAGCCGATTTATCAGAGGAATCGGGAACTTTTCATACACAATCTGCTTCTCTGCCACAACAATCAGTCTGAAATGTAATAATTATTATTAAAATGCATGTACCTGTTAATATTTAATGTTATCACAATCATAATAACAAACTTATAAAGAAATTAAGGAAATGTTCAATATAAAACTCCAGCATTGAATTGTATTCCATCTCAAGTATCTAACACTCTGAATGATATCTAAATACAGGAATAAAAACATCTGCCCAGGAGCTTAATTCCAAGTTTTCTATCAAATGTATGCATAATGATGAAAACAGTTGTTTTAAACATATTTGATTTTCGTAAAAATAAACGATCCTGGGTTTGCTCAAAAGGCTGACATCCATAAAGCAGTTAAAATTATGACTATCTGTATTCCTTGTAATATTTTATCTTTTGTTGAATGCAAGTCTGAAGGTTCTCCATCTGGGCTTAAATATCCAAGGTAATATGTTTTGGTAACTGCACAATATATACATTTCTTCTAAAGTCACCGATTGACTATAACCTTAAAAATTACATTTCAGGCCTCTAAAAATTACGTCTTTCACACAAGTCTAGTTTTCCCCATTTTTCGTTCTTGCCAAAATAAGTAAAAACATAAAAAATATTTTACACAATCATTTGTAACAGGTTATGCAAAATGAAATGGGTTACGGAAACATTTAATTCTCAGAGGCCTGCATTTGGTTTTTTGTTTGTTATGCTGGAACTTTGTTATCATTAATTTAAGGTTTCCATTCATAAGTCAGTTTACCAGTAACATTTATGATGTATATCAATTTACAAGAACATTTTCATTTAAATTGTTTCTTAAACATGAAATGGTACAATTGCATAAGCAGTAGCTTTTCCAATATACAGTCAAACCTGTTCCAGCGGTCACCTGCCTTAAGCGGCCACTTGTTCCCCTCCCAAACAATTTAGTGTAAACGCACCTGTAATAAGCAGCCACCTGTCTAACACAGCCAGCGGCCACCTAAATTGCATTCCAAATCGCAAAAATACCTGTATTAAGCGGCCACGGTGAATGTTTACTATTATATAAAAGGGATATTTTAACAAGAGCAATAAGGTGCAGCAAATAACCGATCTTCACACCTTCAGGAATACTAGTGCCCATTCAGTCCCGACATCTCTACTGTGTATCAGTTAAGAAAGTATGTCTCTGGAATGCATCTAATTGCCTCTGGGCAGGCGACGCTTGACATTTGTAGATTTACTTACTATGGCAATATACCTCATGAAGTAGGAATTAAATATTTAAATTGAAAAAGAAAAAAAACCTTGATTTATAGTCATCTGTGAAGCACACATCAATTAATTAGCAGTACAGATGGTAAAACAAGAAACGGCAACAAACATTTTATAGACTATATATGTGGCAACCTGTAATCAGTGGCCACCTGTTTTAAGCGGCCACTTTTATCTACTTCCTTGTGTGACCGCCTAAGACAGGTTTAACTGTAGTAATATACTACTCCTTTATAATGCTATCAGTCTTATAATTCTGCAATGTAAAAATTAAGCTGCAAAAAGAACGCTGTTATACAATGATTTTACCAGTTGCATAAGCTGACAATGTCATTTGAATTACATCAAGTACTGTGCATATAGTGATGTGTAAACTAATGGCCAATTTTTATATTTAATTTTTTTTAAAGAAATAATTACAAATTACCAAATGAAAGTTAAAGTAAAAATTATTTGTCCTAAGTGAGTTAATATTATAAACCCTTGCCATAGGTTCGGGTTTACAACACTAATTCTCTTGGGAGATAAAATATGTAATTCCTTGTAGCTTATTATTCTCCGATAACAAGAGCTTACCAACCACATACTATACCAAATAGGGTATTTACTATTGCTGTTTGTGCTAGCACTGACATCTAAAAGAATCTTAGCTATCATGTTATCATTGATTCAAGTTAAAAGTTTGTTACATTTATTGACACCGCTAGAACACATTGATTATTTCATCATCGGCTATTGGATGTCAAACGTTTTTCATTGTGGAGTTTGATCCTACTGCACAAGCACCTCAGGTGAGTTACTGACTGACAGACATCCTGCTACCGGTCACTGCATGATTAAATAAGTATCTATAAAATTATGTCTTACTTGAAGTCTCTGTGTACTCGACACTTCACGCGGTGTGTCCCCAAGCCAAGGTCAACAAAACGTTCTCCACCAAATCGAGAATAGTACTGGTTTTAAAAATAAAACAGTAAATTATTATTACAATATAATTGTATCTCAATTACTTTGAAATAGGAACAGAGTTAAAAAACCCAAAACCAAGCAAGTGGATCTACATGCTAATAAAAGAAATGGTTAAAAATACAAATTTTCAGTTAATTTGCTTTCTATTCTGAACCAAATACAAAACAAAAGCAAAATCAGCATAAAATACGAGTTTAATATTTTTGTTGTTTAGTAGTTTATTATTATTAATAAACAGAGAATAATACATGTGTGGCCGTTAAGATGCACAATAAGTTGTTTTAAAATGTATCTAATGAACGAAAGCAAGTTTGATATGTTTTTAAACAAGTTGTGAGATAAATGGTATCTAACGGACACAGATATATTATTCTATTTCTTACATATCCTAAAAATAAACAGGTTTTAAGCAAATTTTGACATCTTTTTTGACTAAAAGCTATTTACAGCCATTGCACTTGTAGCTGACTTACGCATCACAGACACATGATTGTCAGATTAACTATTGCATTTTTTTTCATTAGACATGACATTGGTGACCTGATCATCACCTAGAAGAAGCCAATCAAATGTCTTGAAATTTTTAACACACATACATGTGTAAACAACTATACGTTATCAAAAATAACACATGATGTTCTCACCAATGGGTGTGTAAGAAACTTTGTTTATATAGAACCGATAATATACTATCTAACCACTTTACGACTGACTGGTCTATTATTGTAAGCACTGTAAATATTACATGTATATTCACACATGCAGTCGCTGAATCAAGGGCCTCCACTAGATGATGATGAGATTAAGGAATAAAGTAAAATAGAATTATGCATCTTAATTCCAGTGCTGAACATGGAAAGAAAGAAAGAAATGTTTTATTTAACGACGCACTCAACACATTTAATTTACAGTTATATGGCATCAAATATATGGTTACGGACCTCATGTCTATTGAGAGAGGAAACCCGCTGTTGCCACTTCATGGGCTACTCTTTTCGATTAGCAGCAAGGGATCATTTATATTCACCATCCCACAGACAGGGTAGTACATACCACAGCCTTTGATATACCAGTCGTGGTGCACTGGCTGGAACTAGAAATAACCCAATGGGTCCACTGACGGGGATCGATTCTAGACCGACCGTGCATCAAGCAAACACTTTACCACCTCAGTCCTAAGAGATAAACATTAAAATAATATCTGCTCCGTGGTCTAGTGGATAAGCTGTTGGACAATCAAGCTGCATGACGACAGTGGTTCATATCCCGTCACACATTCATTCATCTTTCTCATCTTTCACCCTCTGCCTATCATTCTCATTATCTTAATATAAAAAAAACTTTCCAATTTCTCCCACGATTTCAATCTGTTTCGACCCTTTCTATCAGTTTCTTCCGACTCTGTCTTCTGAGCTGTCCACACCATCGCCTACCTGTCTCAACTTCCTCCATGGGTGCAGTCTGTGTATTTCCCTGCACCCACCTGGCATCCTCGTCCTCTGCCGCTAATAAAGCTGGTCTAACTAACTAACTAACTAACGACCGCCGGTAGTAGGGGTGCATAGTAGGTGGTTACAAGTGCCTCTTAACAATGCCAAAAGTAACTACTGAACACTCCACGAAGTGGTCAGACTAAGCCCACAGCTAAAAAGCTGATGGGGAATGGCAGGTGTGTGGCACAGATAGCCACAAGAGACAAGCACCTGTCGTGGTTGGAGAGATAAGGACTGGGATGTGGAGGTGGGCAGCGAAAGAAGTTGAAAGATAGGAGGAATTGCCAGATCGGGAAGAAATGAGATGGAATTCAAAGGCGAGAAAGGAAAGGGGGCAGTGGGATAAAAAAAGAAAAGAAAAAAGAAGAAGAAATAACCCAATATGGGCCCACCGACGGGGATCGATCCCACACCAACCTCGCATCGAGAGCGCTGTACCACTGGGCTATGTCCCGCCCCCTGAACATGGATGCCAAACAATGCCATTGTATTGCATTTAGAAACTGGTTGATATGTTCAGTGTTGTGATGCACGAACAGCCAGTTTAAAAGAGAAACTAACACATGATCATATAATTATTGTGTAACTTATATTGTTGATTATTTACTGCTGAAAGCACTGTCCTACATTGTCCATTGTATTATAGTTGATCACTATATTCCACCTTGTACGGGTACTCGAGTCTTGTGAATGGACTCAAGTCTTGCTAGACTCGACCCGTGCACTCGAGTACTCGTGGAGACCCTAGCTGAATCCCCCCTTGGATTTTTAAGCAAAATAGATAACAATGACCTATATAATTTGTTTCTTTATACTTATTTTCATGCTCACATCCAATTAAGGTTCAAGCATAGTGTCCTGGGCACACACCTCAGCTATCTGGGCTGTCTGTCCAGAACAGTGGGTGGAGAGAAGTCAGTGTAGTGGTCTTACATCTACCCACTTGAGTCAGTATACTCACTCCAGCTTCAAGTCTGATGGCATAACCACTACACCACTGAGGCCAGCTAGTCTACCTATATAGTACGGTTAATGTACATGTAGATTCAGGGGATCGTTTTAGTGCACACTCATGCAGAGGGTCCTATAAAGACAAAGAAACTTAGGGCTATAATTAACTATCCTACATACTTGTTAATTCTAATTATTAATTTATCAGCACATCTTGTTAATCAAATTAAAAGGTTTAAACACTCAGGCTAAAATGTTAAGATTCTTACTTGATTCAGGGCATCGTACAAACTCTCGTACAGGTTTTCAAGGTTGAGCAAAATCACTGTGTTTCCTGTTTCCATACACACTTTGATGCGGTTAATGTTGCGGCAAACCTAGAAATTGTTTAATACAATACCTTCAAAGTGACAGTTCAAAAAGTAATTTAAGCAGACACAATATTTTCTAATACCCTCATTATAAGTTGTTAATTAGCAATAAGGAGATTGTAGCAGTCAATTTTGCCCATTATATTTATAGGAGAAGTAATCTGTGCTTAGTACAGGGATGTTTACATGGCTTTCTTTCCCAAAATACGACTGCCGTGTAGATACCTTTGTATAGAGCCACTTATGTGTTAAGTGACATGCAAATATGGCTGTGTCCAATAGACCCGGGCACAAATAGATCATTGCATCATTGGGTAAGTACAAAGAAGGCTGTCAACAGTGCAGATCAAAAGAAAACAAGCAATCAGAACAACTGGAGACTGTGAAAATGGCCTTGCATATTATATTACTGATATATATTTAAAACAAAGAAAATTCTTTATTTCTGAACAAGTTATAAAAGGTTAATATAAATATACCACACCTAAGAGTGAATGTTTCAGTCAAATGTAATGATAATGAATGCTATAGATCAGGCAATCAGCAACTCTTTCCCTCCCATTCTTGACTGAAGTTGAGACACACAAAACTAACATAAAAACATATTCTCGACTGTAGTCAAGACGCAACTGGTCTTCGTAAACATAGCTGTCAACATTAATCGGAGTTATCTATCTTGATTCTGTGAATGTTAGAACATATTGTGTATTTTGTTGACTGGTATTCGTATTTTAAGTTGTTATCACAATATCAAAAAGAAAACAAAAAACGATTTAAATTTGTGTAAAAGTTATTGTTGATGTTCCATTTCTCACCATTTGTAGAATTATATCTTTTAAAACATGTTGAACATTATTATTTAATGATTGATGATAACATGTGTGTATATGTATATATAATTTATATAATGTACTCCTCTGATGCCACCGGATGGTGGCTTTGAGTGAAATAAAGTTTGGTTCTGTTCTGTTCTGTAAAGGATGTATTTGCCAAAAATAACTAATAATACTGACTTTGAAGTAGATGATGGATGGGATTACTTGTCATTGATTGAAAGTGAAAATAAATTTGTGAAAGAGTCATAAACAATGATGTCATGGATCATGATCGTAGGGTGTTAAAAAATATATTCTAAAAATATTAATTAAGTTCTTCTGTAAATTTTATTTTGGTAATTAGACTCACTGATATGTCCTCTAAACTATGACACACATCAAAATTGTGATTAGATTAGCAGTTTTCTTACAATTTGAGGTTGAGAAATGTAGGTTCAAAATTACATATTTCACACTGGAAACTTGGGTCAGTGATGACGTTTTCTAGTTGTAAAGCTGGGTGGATAAGAGTTAAAGTAAAGTTTAAATAAATCATTACCTGTGTATATTCTTGGTCTTTTGGGAAACTGCTTCCAAATATTGTGACAACTCTATGCTTGCTTAACATTTGTTGTAGTATTCCAAGAGCTCCATAGTTCTCGGTCAAAAGCAGAAGATAACGATTCTCACTGAATAAAATAAATTACTGTATTACTATATTTTACTTGAATTGGTGCACTTAAAATTGCATATGAGTATATTATTTAACCATTTAAAACAGATCATCCACCACAATCTTATTCTTGTGATATGCTATTCCTTTCTCACTGATAACATATTTGTCAGATTTAGGGATAGGACATATAGACAGGAAATAAGAACCCCAATGGACAAGCACTGTGCCAATTAGTAATTTATTTTTCTATGCATATGATTAAGAATTTCCGAATAATCAAAACACAGCAATCTGGCTAAAACTTTTAACTTCAGTTATTCAATAATAGTAGGATTACAGATTACCTTCTATTTATTTAACCACAAAAGTTAGTATCAATTCAGTTTCGTACCTTGATATGTACATAAAGATTCAAAGCGACACTGATCAACAAACTAAGCTGTATGACAAAAGGGATGACTTGATGAAATCTCCAGTAAAGAATCTTCTTGGAAGTGGCTGTCCTGGAATCAACCACTATTTTGCCAAATGTCCATTCGACTGCACTGTGCAGAGATATAATGTTTGTTTGTTTGTTAAACAACACGACTACAGCACATTGAATCATTGGCTATCACATGTCAAACATTTGGTAATTTCAACATATAGTCTTAGAGAAGACATTCACTACATGTTTCTAATAGTAGTAAGGTATCTTTTATATACACCATAACACAGACAGGATAGCACATATCACACTCTTTGATATACCACTTGTGCTGCCCTGTACGGAGTGAGAAATAGCCCAATGTGCCCACCGATGGGGATCAATCCCAGACCGACCGCGCATCAATTCGAGCGCTGTATCACTGGGTTATGTCGTTCAGATTCAACTTTCCAATAGTATTTTTGTCCTTTATCTGGAGCAATATACCTTCGTGCTCCAGCTTTTGGTGTCTATATATGACAGTTTCTAAAATACCTCATTGTATGCAGCTTTGACACATACAGTGTACCATATCATTCTGGTACAGATGTTGTTCCATCAGGATTATGATGTTCAGGAACTCCTGAGGGCATTCAAAACATTTTATAGTAAATATGATGCATCACTGACCAAAATAGTGGCTGATGTTGTTGAATATTTTGACCGTGTGCATACTTTTTCATTTCTTTGGTAAAACTCGATCTTGCTCATTTGTTCATCGTTTTACAGACCTGACAGCAGTTTCGCAAACACCTGATATCATCAGTTTTGACAGTGATTCGTAAGTGCATGTCATCACAGCTATATTTATTCCAATTAGCTCAGTCTTGTGATTGTTATGATTTAGTATGCTAGTCTGGGAGTGACAGTACTCTTTTGAGCAGTGCAGGATCTTGTATTGTCCAACAAAGGATCTTCTCGAGAGTGGCTGTCCTATAAAGATTCTAGGCAGAGATTCATGAAACCAACCACTATGTTGCCAAATTCAAAATGCATTGTGCAGAGATTCAGTCTTGACTGTGAATAATGGGTTAGTTGATTAGATTTGATGTTTTTATAATTAGCTGCAGAGTTTAACTTAGTCAATGTTAAAATGCATTATCTACATTATCTACCTTCCAGTGCCATCTCCAAAGAGAGCTGCTTCTATCAGACCAGCTGTAGTGTTGACAGGATCATTTTCATGTTGCTACAAACATATAACCATTCTGTTAAATCATAACTGGATCATTATAGAGAAATAATATCAAAAGGGTCATTCTTAAAACAAAAGAAAATATTTTAAAATTTCTAAACAGTTTTAAACATGTTTAAGTTAATAGTAGGGCTCGAACTTAAGACGTTGTTACAATAAAGGGACCAAATCATACATCAGTATGTTATGCTATCCTACAATGAAATATTTTGGCCCAACACATAACTGTTTGGTTTGTGTCGATGCATATACATCACACCTAACTATTTGGAGTATTTAAGGTATCTCATTTCGATAAAAATTGCACACTGAGTCAATTAGTGGGTCAAATTAAGGTACTTTATGTCGTTATAGATTTCCATTTTAATTTTCACTGAAATCATCCCTTTCTTGTAAAAATATATTGAACATATTTTATGTTAAAATGACAGTGGTTTGCAAACAATTCAATTCTCTTTAACATGTGAGTTATTTTATACAAATTGGTTATCCGGCGCAAAAGCTATTACAATTTATGTAAATGTACTAGTTTGTTATGCTTTTTTTTGTCTATACCTCATACTATATGGACATCAAGTCTTTAAAAATTAAGTGAAATTAAATTATGTTGAACTGAATTTTCTCACAAATACTTGTAGTTATGATTTAGGAATAAAAACTGCAATATGTTTTAATGTTACAAACATTTTACAAATTAAGGCATCTGTAGTGTCTGTAACTTGCCCACAACTAAGTAATTGAATGTCAACAGTAATACCAATAAAATATAGATGCAGGGGACAATATTTCTAAATCTGAGGGAACCGGAAGTCGGTTCACATGGTTTTTACCTAGGTAACCAATTGTTCAGTTACATGAATTATATTTGCGAAACCCGTGGGTTACCTGATCGGTTACCTCAAAATTACATTGAAATTATATTTTAAATACATAGTTTTTAGCTGAAACATAAAGTTAAAACAAATACAAAAGAATACATTTTACCAAAAAAAATGTCTTTAATGCTTGCTAAAGTTAACAATATTATAAAAGAACTGAATATCAGCCCCAGTACTGAAACAAAATACAGGGGCGTAGCCAGATATTTTCTTAGCATTACGCACGCCAAAGGCGTGCCCGAGCGGGGATATTCGGGGGGCCTCACCCTGTGAAACGTTTGAAACTCATGACACCTGTAGATGCAATCTGAGCCTTTAATTTCAGAGGCATTTCTTTTTTTCGAGTCAATTTTAAGAGGATATTTTACAGAACAATTACAAACAGCCTCAACCTATTCCCGGATTTTGTTTTTGCATTACGCACATGCGTACTGTGCGCAATGGGCGCTATACGCCTTTGAAATATATACATAATCATTTGGAGGATTCCTTTTTGCGTTTTGCAGTGGCTATGCTACTTTCACTTTATCGATGGTACTTCTATACTACAGTGACATTCCAAATGTTTGTTTTTTTAAAGTTCATTATGCAATGTTAGTATTTTTCAATTTTTGTGACACTTTTGGATTCCTTTTTACGTTAAAACTATTTTTAACATATGTAAAATTTAATGCAATCCAATATTATGTCTACATATATTCCTTTAGAGATAAAATAGCAGCAGATAATTTAGCCGTCCCCAGCAGTCTGAGCACATTTCTTTAAAACTTTTGGCTCGACTCTATACTGAACATTTACTTTAGACTGGTTGCAAATTACAACTGTTGAAATATAACGTTGTTTACTGATTTGCTGTGCATCAAGTATCTAAAATTCAGCCTAAAACATTTGTCGAAATACTAGTAATATGTCTGCGTGAATAAACGTCCTATAATCATGAAATTTGCAAGTTTTAATTTTTGAATGTTTACAGGTCATGACGTAACCAGTTTGTGGTTCGCATAAATTTAATTTTGCGTAACTGACACACGAACAGAACGGTAGTTCGCGTGAAATATTGTGCCCTGTAGATGTAATATGAATATGATATATTTTTGCAAATTACCATTTTATTTCTCTTTTGTTTTAGAGTTTAAGATGAAATTTGAAAAAAACCCATTTCAGTCAAATCTTTTCTAAAATTTACTTTGACAAACAAGTCATATATAGTAAAAAAAATAAGTTACACTGAAACATCATAGAAGTAGCAAGCTTAATACTCATGTGAAATGTTAATATTTTGAAAATAAATATGTTCAGTTGATTGGTTATGGACATTACCAGATGTCACATACGACCATGAACAATAGATTTGCAACTGATGAAATGGAAACCATTAATAATCATCTCAAACCTTCTAAAACTGTATTTTTTAAATATGGGAAATGTTATTAGTTTCGTTTCAAACCTTTTATAGTTCTATTCAAAGTTGAATGATTTTGTTCAAATTTATGATTACCATTGGGTTTTAACAAGGTTACTGTTTACTTGGTGTTAACAAAAATACAATTTATTTTCTAACTGTTTCATGAACATTTTAAACTAAAGAATGCACATTATTACTTTATTGACAGTATATATGTTTACATACTGTGTATGTACAGTAAGATTTTATATCTAAGACCCAAGTTTTGTTCGGTATTGTCCATAACCAAATATTACCGACTTTACTATTTCAGGTTCTTTGCCTTTCTAAGTAAATCAGTATATTGTGCCTTAAAATAACAAATAGTTGGAAATGGAACTATAATTTAAAAATATCTCAACATAACTGGCAGGTTTTTTTTTTTTTTTATCTCTTACATTCATAATTCATTAGTCATGTTTACAGCCCGGAGCCCGAAAGTTACCTGGAGACAAAAACAGAACCCGAATGTTAATGCAGAGGTGTACCTTGTTCATATCTGGCACAAAGATACACCTCGGCATGACGTATTTATATATGCTAAAAAAATAAATGTAGGAAATTTTCGAATTTTTCATGTTCGGACTGTACATAACGAAATCTGTATTCACCGTCCAAAGAAGGAAATGTCAATAAGTCATTAAATATGGCATATACAAACATGGGATTTGACATGAGGATACATCTCAATACGATGTATTTAAATATTGGGGGGGGGGGGAGGAGTGTAGAAAACAAAAATAATTTTTAATAACGTTTTTCATCTTCGGGTGGAGTACGTCACGAAAACATTTCTCACTGAACGAAGACCAAAACAGAACCCGTATGGTAATGCCGAGGTGTACATTGTTCACATCTGGCACAAACATACACCTAATTATTTATTTAAATATATAAAAACAATATATATACATGTATATATATACGAGGTATCAAAAAGTTCCGAGACTACTTCCATAGCACGCCAACAGATGGCAGTACGGGGATGCGCGTGCTGTGGGGATTAGCAGTAACTATCATCAGGCAGTCTACCGAGTGGCGTCATTCTGTGAACATCTTGTGTTGTGCTACAGGAGTTTTTGTGACTATGTCCACGGGCACATTTGCGATGTCATCATGGACTGCAAACTAGAGCAGAGAGAGAACATCAAATCCTGCGTCAAACTCTGTAAATCTGCAACTGAGACTTTTGACATGATTCGTCATGTGTATTGCAATGAAGCAATGAGTTGTGCGAGGTGTTTCGAGTGGCATGCATGATTCAACAGTGGCAGAACATCACTGGATGACGACAAGAGGTCTGGGCGACCTTCCACGAGCTCAATCCCCGCATGCTATCGTTTTCTTCGACATTCATGGGGTTGTTCACCGTGAATTCGTCCCCAGGGGCCAGACCGTCAACAGCAAGTTCTACTGCAATGTTCTGAGGCATTTGAGCGAGGATATTTGGCGGAAATGGCCTGAACTATGGCGCGAGGGCAATTGGGTGCTTCATGATGACAATGCACCCTCTCACCGAGCAAAAAACTGCCATCAGTAGAGCACAATGACTTGCTAAGGAATTGGCCGTTGTTAAGTTTGAGCCCTGTAATAGCATAAATTTTACAACTATATACTGGTGAGAAAATTAAATGTTTCATGCCTAAGTACTAAGTAGATTCTACTGCTTTCAATACATATGCAAAAACTTCAAAAAATCACATTCAAGTCAATTGGGGAACAGCAAGCAATGTTTGCTGATTGACACTGACATGAAGTGATGTTAGTTAAATAATTACATCACAAATGAAAGTTCACAAGAACATTAGTTTAATTATTCAACTCTAACTGCCAAAATAAAATGCCTGATTTTTAGTATATCCACTAATGGGGAATGATAGATTCCCTATTGCATCATCACTTGGGGCCATTCATTATTCAATGAAATGTAGGATTCCAATTTTGAATTACAAATGGGTGATGGCCCTAAATATGTTATGTCCCCCAAGCAATTCTATCACACATTGAACCATTTTGAAGCGATGATAGACTGAACTGGAAAATGAGATATTATAACAATGCAATATGCCCAAAATGGTAAAACCCTTATATTCCCAGTATCAAGTATTAGCGGCATGATGTGTATACGGTCCTTTTCAGTCATGGCAAATTAACATGTACTTACAAAGTCAATGTTTTGCTTTTTGCAGAATTTCACACCATGTTTTCACAGCATTGTGTTGACTAAAGAAGTCCACAATGACGCGGGCTAGTAACGTCATGCTGAAATATCCCACCATTTGCTGTCATGAAAGTTAACTCATGCATAATCAGGATCTGTTCTTGGTACAACTGTGCAATGAGGCCTCAAGATCTGTACATCTGTTTTTTGCGATCTCTTCTCACACCATGACATGTCCACCCCCAAAACAATCATGACATGAACTTGCCATTTGACAAGTGTGTGAACTTGCATTTTTAATGTGATAGACTCAAGATCACTTCGTATTAATGTCACATTCAGCAAACATTTCTTGCCACTCCCTGATCAACTAGAATGTGATTTTCCCATGATTTGTTTTCTGGATATATATATATTGAAACCAATAACTTGCTAACCTTTTCTCGTTTAGATACAGTAGTAATCTTGTCTTTGAAGATTTCAACAGGATCCACAGTATCGAGGCCACCAAAGTTTCTACGTACTGAGTGTTCCAGCTGGTGCCAACAGAGGGGACGTGGCTGCTGTGCAGCAAATGCATACACCATCTTCACCAAGCTGAAATATTTTTAATATTTTTTTATTATAAAATTGTATTTTTTTCCATTTTTCTTTCGTCTTTAATAATTCACCTTCCCCCATCTCAAACATAAATAAGACTCACAAATCTATCGCCATATTTTCTTCATAGAAATGAAATTGGTTTAGGGCATGCTCATTGTATGCAAATTTCAAAGAACGCCATATCATTCTGGGACAGAAGCTGTTCCATTGAGTTTATGATATGTCCAGGGACTGTATTCTAAGTGCAGTGCATTCAAAAAGTTGTATGGTAGACATTTGGAGGCTGTATCTAATAAATATGATGCATCATCGACCAAAATGATGACTGATGCTATTCCATATTTTGAACTTGTGTATAATTTTTCATCTCTTATGTGAAACTTGCACATTTATTATTTTTTCCTCGTTTTATATGACAGACTTGACAGCTATGGTGGCAGTACTCATGACAGACTTGACAGCTATGGTGGCAGTACTCATGACAGGCACAACCAGTGGGGCTGAATATGCTCATCTTTTACGAACACCTGATATCATCAATTATGACAGTGATTCATGAGTACGTCATCACAACTACATCATAGAGCAATCAGTTTCAGGTTAACTGTACCTAGCTGATTGGATTGTATGCGTCATTATCTAGGAGTAGTATATGTCTTTAAATCGATATCACACATGCATGTTATTGGTGTGTTATCATAATTTTTTGTTTGTTTTGTTTAATGTCACCACTAGAGCACATTGATTCATTAATTATTGGCTTTTGGATGTCAAACATTTGGATCTTTTACATGCACCAGACAGGAAAACACATACCATGGCCTTTGACCAGTTGTGGTGCCATGGTTGGTACGAGAAAAAACCCCATCAGTTGAATGGATCCACTGAGGTGTTATCATAAATAACAAATGATATTCTCACCAAAGGGTGTGTAAAGAACTAAAGAACTATTGCTACAGTAGCAATAATAATATATACAAAGTTTAATATCATCTAAAAACATATTATCTATATTCCGTTCCATCCTCCTACAAAGTGTTTTTGTAAATAATTTCAGTTTTGTCTGACATAAGTAGAAAAGTAAAAGTGTTTTGGAAATAAGAAAAAAAAACAATTTTGTGTCTAATTTAGAAAACAATCGGCTTGGAAATAAATAACATGTAGTAAATAGCATAGCATGAAAAAAGGCATTCCCCGTGGGACAGACTATAGATTTGAATATTCAACAATTGAAGAACTTAAACATGTTTGCTTCAAAAAACCTAATTTCATTATGCAATTAACATACCTGTAAAAATCCCTCAATCCAAAGAATTCACGTTTGTGAAGATTTTCCTCAAACACTGCTTTATAAGCCTCGGCCAACTCGGGTAAAAGTACACTGATACTCTGCAGAACACCTGGATTGCTTGCACATATTCCTCTGTTAAAAAATGAATGCTACAGCATTTAAAATAATATTCTTACTGTGTGGTTTGTACATATGGTATGTCTTATTTTGTGTGTGTGTGGCGCGTGTTCTGTGTATGTGTGTCTGTCTGTATGTGTGTGAGTGTGTGTATATATATATATATATATTGTCATGGTTGTCCAACAATGTTCTTAACTGTGTGCTGTCACATGGACTTTTCTCAAGTAATTTTAATATTGGACAAAACAGAAAATTTATTTTTACATTTAGTAGTAATTATTGGCATATTTGCTTGTATTCTGTAATGTCTGGAGCTATGCCATTTATTATAGTTATTGTTTAATGAAATTCTTAGTAGTGCAGTTTGTCGTGTCGCGCACTATACACAAAAACAAAGTTGCATAACTATTGTTATTAGTGATCGTATGCACAATGCGAGCTACATTTAATTGTATTTCATAATAGTATGTGTATAGTGTATGAAACTATGTTTGTAAATAGTCGCCGTAATTTATTTATGGGATATTAGTATATTACGATCGCTAACTGTGTTAATTTAATGCTTGAAGTCCGTGTTTTGGCCTTGCGGTTTTCGACTTTATTTAATTCCCAGATTCCTGTGCATATAAAAGCTATGACACAATGTTGACATTAATATTATTGATGTAGATATTTCCTTAATTGCAAAGTGTGTGTACTTACACACTGAAAACATCCCATGGGCTCATAAATAAACCTGGGATAAATTTCCATTTGATCGACTGTTTTGACATGGCAGTTTGACATGTTTTGTCAACAGACGTCACGGTTGGTTGTTCTCTCGCTCATTCGCGGTCTGACAAGCAAACATTAAAAGCATGTCCCCGTGTCCAACTTTACATCTTTATTATATTACATACATTTAAATTGACACTGAAATAATTTAAACATTTCTAAAGTAAATTTTATTATATTACTATCTCTATTTAGTTAACATGCTTTATGAAAGTAATATTTACAAGTAACCATAAGCTGCAGTGAAGTTAACATTTATTGGATACAATTCTCACTGGTTTGATATAACTAGAGCTGAAAGGAAGAGATCTATCTATATGTTGGAAACTTACCTGTGAACATTAAGTTTATTATCATTTACTCATCACCTTTAAATAAATTTATAGTTCTGAAAACTGGAACACTTCGTTTTTGTCATCTGTGGATATTATTTGTATTCTCTGGACTTTGTCGATATCCTTGGGACATGGCCACAACAATATATATATATATATATATCTGTGTGTGTGTGTGTGTGTGTGTATGTCTCCATGTGTGTGTCGGTCTCTATCTCTTTCTGTGTCTGTCTGTAAGTGTGTGTGTCTGTCTGTAAGTGTGTGTGTCTGTCCGTCTCTGTGTGTGTGTGTGCAGGCGCAAATCATACTTCATACTCTCAGGAAAAAAGTTCTCAATACACTTACTCTGCAGATTCTAGAAGTTCCATCTCATCAGGAACCTCTCTCTGGACAAGAATTCCTCTGTTCATCTTGGCCGGGTCTAGAGCCCAGTTGGAAATGCCAATAAAGGCAACCTTGAAATATAACACATGTTATTGCCATCTGTTATCTTTACTATAATTTTCCCCATCACAACTGGTATTTTAAGGGCTGTGCATCCTGTCCTTTCTGTGGGGAAGTGCATATAAAGGATCCCTATATGCTAATGAAAGAATGTAGCGGTTTTGTCTATGACTATATATTTATTGTAAGAAGAGTATGAACTACATGTACCTCAAGTAGAATTTGAACCACGGTCTTAACTACTTGACATGAAAGCTCATTTAAAGTACTGGAACTTACTAAAGGATATTCAAGATAAAATGGTTGTACTTTACTAGTGTGTAAAATTCAAACACAACATATTTATACAAAAGAATCTGTCCTAAAATATGTGGTGATAAAACAAACATTTTACCACTACAAATTTTAAAGTGAAAATGCATTATAGTTTAACTTAAGCAAAGAATAGTGCATGTTTTGTAATGACATAATGAAGCCAAATGAATAAAGTCCTAATAGGGTTAGCCCCTAATTTAATCTGTGGTCGTGCATATTAAAATATGTTAATTACCATTAATTGCTATATATTTAATTTGTTATACGTAACATTTTAATAGTTTAGAAGAAAAATATGAATGCAACTAATTAGTAATGATATTGTTATCATGAATTTGCATGTACAAATAAAATATTAAAAACCTTTTTGTATGGCTCTGGTGTTTCATCCCCATGGCATCCATCTTCTAACAATGGGTGCAGAGTCTACAAAAAACACCACCACCACAATTACTCAAACATGTTTTTAAAAAGTTGTGTACAATCTTAGGAAAGACTAGATTGCTGAAGAGTAAAAACATAAATCAATACTGATACTTTAAAAAGTAGGTAAAGGGAACATTAATCCAGCACCAGATTCCTATAACATTTGAAATACATTACATAACCCCAAATGTTTCATTTAGAGCATAGTTCATAATTACAATATTTTCCATAGTACACATGTAGTTTAAAACTGTTTCAAACAATTTAAGTTCCTGTACATTTATTAATAACTTGTTCTCATATCTGTGTTTGGGGTTTGATGGTCTGAAGGCATTTAGTTTATGATGTTGATAGTTTTGAGAATGCCATATAGTCTCTATTTGTACTGAATGTGTCACTTCTTTAAATAAAGATTATTATTATTATTATTATTATTATTATTATTATTATTATCATATGAGAACAACTTTAAAGAATATAACTTAGTGAAAATGTATACCAAATATTAAAACATTCACTTAACCAAATATGAAAGTTAAAAAACTATTGGAAAAAACTTTTATAAACAGTTCCAAGTGACCTTTTCTTGCCTTGACATTATAATTATAGTACTGAAGGAGTGCTGCTAAAAGACTCATCTGGTGAACAAACATACCAAAGATGGAGCCATCCATTAAAATGATTAAGAGTTAAAAGCAATTTCAGCATCTTTTAACTAAGGTGGTAGTGCAGATGAAGACTCGTCTATCAAAGGATTTAAGAGCTAAAGGCAATTTGAGAAACATGAATCAAATGTCAACCAATTTTTAAATGTTTTTGATGTTGCCCTAGTTGATGCCAAAAGCTGGAGAAGAATTAGGTATATTGCTTGACATAAAGGGAAAATTGACTATTGGAAAGGTGATGTCATCCCTTTTTTCATAAATCATACTTAAACCATCTTTATACATATATATGAAGACTATTCAGTTATAGCATTTATACAAGTAGATAGAGCTGTGTGGCATTGACATTTCAGGTTCCGTATCCGTATTTTGGGGTGATATTTACCTCACTATTGGTATCAGACCCTCGTTTTTGAAGTGTGCAAGTGCAATCGCCCTCGTACAGTGCATGTAATTTGAATCTGACAAGTGTGAAAAACAATGCACGTTGCACTTAACCACGCATGTAAAATAATTTTTTATATTCATTACCACTATTTACAAAATCAGCAATTTTCATACGGTACCTTATGTAGCTAATAGAAAGATCTGTTTAATAGACAATAAAAATTTAAAACGTGACGTACAGGTTAGCTTCCATGCAAAGATTTAAAATATATGACTGGTATTTCTCAGTGATAAGCAAATTGGAAAATAATGGTTAAACAGACATTTTCGAAGACGTACCAGTCAACCAGAACTCCTTTGCCTATTTATATGTAATTTACAATAAATTATAATAATTTACTTTTTCAAAGGTAATAGGACACAATGTCTGATAGAGGCTAGCTAATTCATTTATACTATACATGTAGTTATAAAAAATGGAGTAGAATTAAACAGTGGTTTCCGTAGCCTATACACAAATGAATTTGTTACGGAAACCGGCGAAGTCGGCAGTATTAATTGTCTCGATTAGTTCCTAACAGTAGTCTACAAGTTCCAAAAATTCCAAGCGTGCAACTTTCTACTTTCTTTTAAAAAAAGAGAAGAATTTAGGCAAAGACAGAATAAAAAAGAAGGAAAAGAAATGGTGGTAGAGGTACGTATATGTAGGAATATGCCTCGGTCTCGTTTGTGTCTATTTTTCTTTCTTTTTCTGTTCTTTATTTTAAACAAATCAAAATGTATTTCAGCCAGAGATTAAAATTACCATTTGGTTTTACCCATCCCAACCAATATCACATGACTGATATATCAAAGGCTGTGGGTATGTGTGAGGATCAAACCATCCTAATCATATCTGCTGTAATGACATTCAAGACAGGTTGATTCATACAAATGTTTAGCTGTGTGCATCAAATTATTTAAATAGTACTTATTGTAATTAAAAACCAAATTGCCTGCATTACAGAATGTCATAAAGTGGGCTAGTTTCATAATAAAATCTACATAGCATTACCCATTAAATATTTGAATAATTTAATTCCCTAAAGGGGAAAGAAGAACGACTTCACTAGTGAACCAAACTGAACATAAAATTTGTAGAAAACATTTCTGGATTATTGGTACATTTTTGCAACGTCACAACATTAAAGTAACAAATACTTGGTTTTCACTCACTTTAGCATTTTAATGAGTGTGATTATTGACTTGCCTAACTGTTTTGAGGTGTGCAATTTTTCAGTCACCTTGGTTTTTCAAAAACTAAGGTCTTTTGGTATGGTATTCAGTATTGACACCTATACCGATATCGAGTGATACTTTTTCTGTATACCCATATATAAACGCATACCAGAGTTAAAACCCACCTGCTGTTTTAGTCTAAATTCTACGAACAAGGCCTTCTGGTTTTAGGTTAGGGTTAGATTTTGTTCAAGAATACCAACATAATGTTTACATTTTATATCACCTCCTTGTTCATGTGAAACTTTGACATGTCAGATTTTCTGTTAAATTTTCTCCACAAAGGAGTTTCTGTTGCTGGCTTTGCAGGAAATTAACAAAGAAGACCGTTGTGCAAATGCTTTCTGCAAAACAATAAATTAAAGTATCTGTTATCTGTCATTAATATGAATAATCACATTTTGGAGACTTCCAGTTAGCACACATACCTTGAGAGGCATGCGGACAGAATCTTCAGCCAATCCCACCTCATCGAGCACCACGATGGACACAAATCTATCTAGGTCCTTGTCTTTCTGAAACTGAGCACACTGTCGGAATGTTCCCAGAATGCCTTCTGCTACTGACAGAGGACTACACTGGAATGACACCATCTGAGCCTACAAAAAAAAGGTATAAAAAAGCTTAAATCAACATAGCAAGTTACCCTGGTAGTTTCAAAGATAAAAACATTAGGCAAAAACATATCCAACATTGTAGTAACCTTAATGTTCATCATGTAAAATAGGAAAGCAATTCTAAGCAAATATGAAGAACAATAAATAATAGTGTAGTGCCTTGAATGCAGATATTTACTGATGTGGGCTTACAACAGATCCTTCGTGTAACTCGATATTATACCAAAAACAATATACAAAAAATATGAGCAGCAGAGGCAGGTTCTTTGTAGGTTGTTATAACATGTACAACAAATAAATTTACAACTGATTTTATATGGTCGAAATACCTGAAATGATCTCTACAATAAAAAATATTTATTTGTTCAAAATTTTATTAAACAAACACATCGTTTTGATTAAAATAGTCTAATGGTTTGAAGGCTTATGTACTTCTTTGTTTCTTTTCTAGTTTCTTTCAAAATCCTGTTGTACATAATACCCTCTTTCCCTCAATTTGATTGTTATTAAAATACATTTGTATACACATTTTTTTATGTATACATTACTATTATATTATAATTAAGTAATTGTTGCCATTATATTGTATGTATATAAGAGAGGGCCTAGTAAGATGACAAACGTGTGCCCAATCCTTTTGTTGTTTATGCAATAAAATATATTTTCAATCAATAAATAATAAATGAATGAACATTACAAAAACACACCTACATTTGTGTCTTCAACATACTAATGTGAAACACATTTTGGTTATACAGACATTTCATTCAGTTAATACAATGATGCTGACTCCACTACCAAAAGCCAGCCAGCAAAAAACCAAATTCTTATTTTCTAATTGTTTTGAAAGACAACTTATTTTAAATTTGAAACAGAATGAAATAAAGGGTATATTTTGTAATGTATACTCACTTGCTTCAGCTGTTTAAAAAGTTCTTCTTTGGCCGTGTTTCCTTGCATTGCATCGGAAACGATGGTCTTGGCCAGGGATTTGGAGCTGCCAGGCTTTCCCACAAGAAACAGTGGAATGCGTAACTCTATGCAGATAATCATCATGAAGAGATTTTCTTTCAGAGCCTGGTTTCTAGCTATGTTCTCCTCCAGTTGGACATTTTCAAGGAAAACATCTTGACATCTATCAACATATTATAATGATGTTAGAGAAAATAACATATTGTATGTGAAATGTTCCTGTTTTGAGATAAACAATCACATAAGATAGCTATAAATCTAAAAATACCAAACATTTTCCACACAATGATGGAATTCAAGATAATATTAATGTGATTCAATAATTATTCAGCTTATTAAACGTTCTCACTGTGTGATTTGTGATAATAAGTTGGGTGGATTGTGAGAACTGCTAAATCATATGATTTCAGATGCACATTGCAAGCTACATGTACGTGTATGCAGCACAAGAACTAGAAAAAAGAGAGTATGTAGTATAAATCACATACTACAAGTTGTTACAACAAGTGAGAACACTTCATTAGGTACAAAGTTCAGTCAATAGTAGATAAAATTTTAAAAGAACAGTGACCAAAATTACAAAGCCAATACAGTGTGCTTGAACAATCCTAAGAGATAAACATTAAAATAATATGTGCCCAGGTGCGTGTGCAGTAATTTTAAAAGGAAGGGGCTTAGACTGTGTTAAGCAAAATTTATATG
The DNA here is from genome assembly GCF_016097555.1 of Gigantopelta aegis. NCBI lineage: Eukaryota > Metazoa > Mollusca > Gastropoda > Neomphalida > Peltospiridae > Gigantopelta > Gigantopelta aegis. The sequence continues at coordinate 11,397,422 of NC_054702.1, read as the reverse complement.
GGGTGGGTGTGGGAGACATGCTCTGTTGGAAAATTTATTGATAAAACAAGAAGAAACCCACCCGTGTACATGTGCCTGCTTCCGCCATTATTAATGAAAGCTATATAATCCATGCCCCATTTGTGTAGTGTTGAATCAGCTGAAATACTAACCTTGTGATGACATCAACAAACTGTCTCACTCCACCAGGAAGACTGCATGGGTTTTGGAAAAAGCTTATTACATGGTCATCATATTCATCTCTACTTCTCAAAGAAGCTCGGTAACAGACACCAAGAGCCAAAATTAGTGACTTTGTCAAATCATCTGGCCACTGAAAAACCCCAACATAAAACAAAGGATTAATTAGAAAATAGATTTTATTTAAAACCTGGAAAATACATGAAGACATGAAAGAACGGTTACTAGTCTTCAAATATGATAATTTCAATATGGATACTGTCTGTAAGACATACATCAACTTTGACTTTAAGTAGTAAAATGACATATAAGTTTATTTAAAAAATACAACTGTTTTAATGAACAGATGAATATATATTTCTGTCATTTTGTGAAAAACTTATTCCTTTAATCAAAAGTGAAATGATGCTTTGATGATTAAATTAATTAAAATGACTCATTTGTTCAGTATTTTTTTATAAAATTACTATAAATCTACCGTTCAAACTTTACTCACTAGAATCGGAATTGCATTTTTTTTTTTTTTAAATTGCGTCAAAATACTATATTATCCATGTGAATTTAATAGTAATAGTTTTGGGTTTTTAGTGATGTTCCAATGATTTATTAAAATTGAAAATTGATTAGTTTCGCTGTTTTATACAACTGTAAATATAATTGTTCCTCCAGTCTCTATGTTGAGGTTGGTGTTTGTTTTCATGTAGAAACTACACAACGAAAAATGATATTACCTAGTTATTAAAAGTAAAATGAGTGATTTGTAGGGTATAATCCCAGTGAACACAAATATAGGTGCCCTATAATAAATATAGTTCTTATGTTCATATATGTCTAACGTACTAACTGTAATTAAAAGTTGATCTGTTCGTGCAAACCAATTATAACCGATGATCGACAATGAAATTCAACTGATTCCCAACACTAATACTAAACTTATGATAATTCCCAATAATTTAAGTACCACTGTGATATAATTTTACCTGCAATATTACGGTGGATTTTTTTGTTGTTTAAAAAAACCCAGTCTTTATAATAAATATTCTTCTTCTTATTATTTTATTTAAAAAAAAATAAAAAATATTAAAAACAATTCCAACAATTCAAGTACCACTGTGATATAATTTTGCCTGCAATATTGTTTTTTTTTTATCTTTACATTTTTTTTATTTTTATTTTTTACAATGTTTTTAATTCTGAGTGGACAGAATAAAAAACTTGCTGTTTAATAATGAAATTACATTTATTGGTTATCACGATTAATATATTTCTACAGTAGAATTATAAAGTAACTTAAACTTGTAGACTAGTATAAAAATGTAGTCTACGGAATAAATAAAAATAAACCACTGTAAGCCTAAATTATAAATGATAATAATTGATTTCCTCAGGTCTCGCATGGATTATGTATAGTTGTCTAATAAAACCAATGCTTACATTTCAATAAAATAATTCACGGCCCTGCTGGTAAGAACAGCTGTTTTCTATTTACTCTCCAAACCGTCAACACTCAAGTTAGTGACGTCATCCCCGGTTGATGTCATACGTCTTTCTCAAGCTTACGTCATAATATTCCCCGCCGTAAATAACATCTTTTCCATGTACATTACAGTTGTGTTAAAATAATATAACAGAATAGACATGATTGTCTGAATTTATGTCATAATAAATGAAGAAAACATTACATACCACTTTGATAAATACACACCCATCTGTCATCAATTGTAACATACCCCCAGACTATTTGTTGTATATTATATAACCCAATAACATTTTAAAAGGTTGCTTATTAATTTTTGATGAATCTGAATGTACAAAGTAACATTATTCAGATATTTGCATGAAACAGTGCATAGGATTGTAGTGATAGGGTTGCAATGACTATGGCATGTTGTTGTTTACAAAGCAATTAGTGCTAAGGACTGGAATGGAGTCCAAATATATATTTTTTCATTTTGGCTGTCCACTCTATTTGCGACTAATTCATTTCAAACAAACAATTAAAAAAATTCTAATTGTAAATTTAGTAATTATGATGCATTAAAAAAATTCTCTCTCTTTCACTTCTAATTCAAATTGTAAATGCCATAGCATTTATTTGGAAACATTCCGAATTATACACTCAGTTCTAATTGTAATATTTCGATACAAAATACTACTACTTTTTGTACTATAATTTAAACAAAACAATTTTATGTTTCATTAAAACCATGATATTATTAAGTAATTGATAATGTATCACTATGTTAAAATGAAAGTAATAATGAGTATTTTCTGGCATTTCTGAAACGAATGTTAATTGTTGAGAATTAACACTTGATTGGTCACTGAAAACGGCTCTACATGCATCAATGTACAGTCTTGGGCCAAAGTAAAAACACAGACCAACAAGATGCCAAGTTAGCTATGACACTAAACAAGTCGGGGTCTTGACCTCATGTGATTTCATTTTTGAAATCGGATTAGTTCCAAAATCAGTCAATTGAGTGCTCGCTTGAGGTGCTTGCGTCGTAGGATCGAAGCACCTCGGTGGATTCATTCAGCTGATTGTTTTTTTTTCTCTCATTCCAACCAGTGTACCACAACTGGACAAAAGCCATGGTATGTGTTTTCCTGTCTGTGGGAAAGTGCATATAAAAGATCCCTTGCTGCATTAGAAAAAATGAAGCGGGTTTCCTCTGATGACTATGAGTCATAATTCCCAAATGTGTGACATCCAATAGGCGATGATTAATTAATCGATGTGCTCCAGTGGTGTCGTTAAACAAAACAAAAAAAAGTTCCAAAATATTACGGCAACTTCGACTTCTCACTACTGCTAATAATTTGGTGACTTCAGCTAATTTTTGGCAAAGAAAACATTAATTCCGGTAACTAGATTAGAACATGTTTAGCACCCCTGGGATTGAAATTTGGTGGTACATGTGCTACAACCCATTACAATTCAGGCGAGTGCTTTGTAACATAGCAACATCCCACCCTTAACAACTACTAAAGACTGACCCTTGCATTTGTCTCCTCTTCCTCCTCCTCCTCCTCATCATCAGAAACCTCACTTTCTTCATCTTGCTGTGTTTCTTCTTCCTCCATCATGTCAAACAGAATTCGGTTGTCCTGAGATTGTTCGTAAAACCAAGACATAACCTTGAGGACTCGTTCAACGTCTCGCAGACTCACAAAACTGCACTCATCCTTAAATATACAAGAATTCCTTTAGGATATTGCAGCTTTTAAGTCAACACACTGTATTCTGCATGCAATGCACTCACCAATTCATATTTTCCACCATTTTGCACAAGGCACCGGCCGGAAATAATATTAGAACCAGAAATAACATTGATAATGATTATATCTGATTTACTTCTTTTTTTTTGTATAAAAAATATTTGGAAATTTTTAGTTGAAAAAAATTGTTTTAGATGAGTACATTCACTTCACAAAAGTGGTAGTCATTTTGAAGAACTGACAGCTTATTGCTATAACTAATTTGATAATAAATAAGACAGTTTTATGAACAATGAAAATCATGAAACAGAAATCAGATTGTTTCCAAAAATAAATTGGTCAGCAAAACATAGTGAATGGGAATGGAGTAAATATTACATTTATACTATTGAGCATACATACATAGAATTGTTTTTAATAAAACATTGAATTAATTAATTTTTTATAACATGCATTGAAATAAACATCCATACATGTAGGTTCATTTATATATGAAGCTCAATTGACCTATGACTTAATTATGGTTGTGAGAGGAGCTAAACACAAAGCAACTGAGACAAATTCAAAAGTTGATGTCATATTATAGAGTTGGGAAAATAATTTTTCAACAATGTTTGTATGAAATAAAAAATATAAAACCATACTTTATTCTATCCTCCCAGAGTTCAAAGTACTAACAAAAAGATTTTACCTCTTGTTGTCTCATGAAATTTTGTGATTGTATCAAGATTGAGCTGACAACTTCAACAAGCCCTATCATTCGTGGTAACATGTCACTGTTAACCTGTAATAAAACATAAAAATTGTAATTAATAGTGTAAATGACACATCTCTGAGCACTAGAATCTCATTTTGAGTGACCCCAACAGATTTTATGCTTACCAAGAAAATATCTATTAATGTCTATGTGATATTTTCATAGTAATTACATACAGAAACTTCACTATGTGTGTACAGTATTTATGGCAGAACTTACCTTTAACCATAGGGGCAAAAACAAATTATGATCTGACCAAGAAAAGTAACTGAACGAGAAAATGGTATTTGTGGTGTGTAACTTTCACATTTCTATCTAATTTTAATCATCTAAATCTTAATTTCAGTAATGATAAAATATCACTTACATAATGATTGACCATTTGTCTGATGTACAGCTCTTCCACCGTCGTGTTCAGTTGTCCAAAATCCCAGACTAGTGGCAGCATGCTCTGTGGCAATGGCTGGACCCGGTAAACAAGTCGACGCATTGGAACACGACCTACATATAAACCATTAAGTACATACTGAGTAATAATAATTAGAGTCCCTATGACTGTGCTTAGGAAGTACTGTAAGGTTATTACACAATGCTGTTTACAATATGGAATTTTACTGTTCGAGTTCACACTGTAGTGAAAAATCTTTTTTGGATGAGGCTGTAGGCAAAGTGAACATGTGTCCAATATACACATGTAGCTTTCTGTGCAAAAGCAATTTGACTGGAACAAGAAGAGGTCACTTCCAAAATGCTATATGTCCATTTATATTGTTTTGAAAAAAAAATGAAGAAGTTTGCTGCAACATAATGTAGTGTATATCACATGAAGCACAGTTTTAAGATCCTATTCAATGGGCATACATGTGGATATATATATATCACACTTTGATAGAAAATCTATTGTTCTATTACTGAGTTGAACATGTACTAACATTAGTATGCATTTACAGCTAACGAGAGAATTTGGTATATATCAATGAACTCTGAATGATCAATGAAATAAACTCTTCATATATTGATGGACAATAATGTGTTGTATAGGTATTAAAGGTGAATTACAAAAAAAAACAAATAAATAAATTTAAAAAAAAATGGAAAAGAATATTTGTTTAATGTCACCTCAGGACATTTTTAACCATGGCTGTTTCGTGTCTAACATATGGTTATTCCAACATTTTATCAATAAAGAGAAAAAGAGAAAACCCACGAACACCACAGTGATAAATCGCAGCCTTTGGTGTAACAGTCAAAGGTACACTTGACTGAGACCATAGAAAACCGTAAGTCACTGAGTGCAATCGATCCTGCGACACATCGCACCTCAGGCTTGTGCTTAAAACTTGCACTAAATGGAATATATACAGATGTGATGGCATGCACTCATTAATCACTGTAAAAACAGTGATGATATCAGGTGTTCGCAAAAGGTGAGAATACTGGTGACAATTGTTACCAAGCTTGTCCGTTGTTTTTTCTGCATCAACATGGTAACCAAGACCAGCTTTTTCAAGTCTTTGTATCAACTCATCAGAATGTCTGAAATGAAATCATCCAAATTTAAGAAATCTCAACAATAAAAAAAGTTTTTTATTCTTTTAACATGCAATGTGGTGAACATCCGTAAGAACAACTTTCAAACACATTTCATTGATATAGGACTTACAGTTTGTGTGAAATGGAGCTAATGCAAACCTTTAATGTTCAGATGAAAACAAAAGTATTTTAAGTAAAATTGTTTTAATTGATTTTTAATTCTTTTTACATGCATTGTGATGGACATCTATAGGAACTATAAAAAAAAGTTTCAGATATCTAGGACTTGAGTAAATGAGTAAAATGCAAAACTTCAACTTTTAGCAAAAAGCAAGTGTATTTTAATTTTTAAAAATTAATTTTTAATTATTTTCACATACAATGTGATAAACACCCATAGGAACAAATATAAAATAGGTTTTATCGTTCTATAGCTTTTAGTTTGTGAGAAATGAAGCTAAATGCAAAACATTTAAAAAATTTAATTATTATTAGGTGGGTTTTTTTTTATCACACTGCCCTCTTTTCTTTTACTCCTTTCAATTACATCTCATTTCTTCTCAATCTTCTCCTATCTTTCAACTTTTTTCACTGTCCACCTCCACATGCTTGTCTCTTGTGGCCATCCATGCCACATACCTATCATTCCCCATCAGCTTTCAGCTGTGGGGTTAGTCTGACCACTTCGGAGAATCTTCAGTAGTTATTTCTGGCATTGTTAAGAGGTACTTGTAACCACCTACTAAACTCCTATAACAACCGGCAGTCATTAATTAGTGCCTTGGTTCAGACCAGCTTTATTAGTGACAGAGGAAGAGGATGCCAGGTGGGTGAAGAGAAATACACAGAGACTGCACCTGTGGAGGGTGTTGAGACAAGTAGGCGATGATGTGGACAGCTTGGAAGACAAGAGTTGGAGGAAACTGACAGAAAGGGTAGAAACTGATTGAAATCATGGGAGACATTGGAATGTTTTTTATATTAAGATAATGAGAATGGTAGGCAGAGGGTGATAGATGAGAAAGATGAATAAAAGTGCGAGCCAGTTTTGATGGGATTTGAACCACTGTCGTCAGCTTGATTATCCAGCAGCTTATCCACTAGAACATGGAGCTTACTTAAAGTGCTGTGCCAGACTATACACTAAAATTTCAAATTCCACAATTAAATGCTTTCTTAATTCATTGCAATAATATTTTACACCGATATGTAAATCAATAATTACGAAAATGCCCCATAAAAGTATTAAAACATCACTCCCGTAGAACACTGCCGGAAACGACCGAGTAAAATTCTCGGTAAAAACATTTTGCCTGTAAATAGCCGTGACGTCACGAAGGGAACGCACTTCACAGAAACCAACCACGAGATGGGATCGACAGCGATTGCCAAGCTCAATGATCATGCGATTCTTCTTTCGATGATGAATAGTGTAGTAATGACGACTGGACTAATATTTGTGCAACACAACAAATAATGCCTTATCAGTTTGAACCTGGAACATCTTCCGACGAACCACCGGCCTGACAGATGACGATGAAAATGGTCGTGGAGACAGCTTACCACTAATTTACAACTTTTATTATTGTTTTGTTCTTTAGCTTTTCGTGCAAATTATTTTGCTACACTGTATGTTCTAATACTTGTGATGTAGTAGAAAAGACGATAAATAACTCTTGAATTCTACGAGTCAAGTGGACCCGATATCGGTAATTTTAAGAAATAAACAAAAACGACTTTTAGTCCGTCCCATCCCTCTATGAAGATGTTTTTTTGTGTGAATAATTTCAGTTTAGTTTGACGTAAAAAAAAGAGTAAAAGTGTTTTGGAAATAACAAAACAATACTATTTTGTGTGTGCAGTTGTGAAAACAGTCTGCTCAGAAATACATAACTTATTTTAATTTTAAGAAATAAACAAAAACGACTTTTAGTCCGTCCCATCCATCTATGAAGATGTTTTTTTTTGTGTGTGAATAATTTCAGTTTAGTTTGACGTAAAAAAAAAAGAAGAATAAAAGTGTTTTGGAAATAACAAAACAATACTATTTTTTGTGTGCAGTTGTGAAAACAGTCTGCTCAGAAATAAATAACTTATAGCACATTCCATAGTATGAAAAAAGGTTTTCTCTGTGGGAAGGTATAGTAAAATTAATTTAATGTATTTATAGTCTGTTTAACAGGGAATGCCTTTTTTCATACTATGGAATTTACAAGTCATTTATTTCTGATCCGATTGTTTTCTAAGATGCATACAAAATTAGCTTCTTTTTTTTCTTTTTTTTTTACCAAAAAACCCTACATTTTTGTAGGCTATAGATACTTACTTGTCTGTACTTTATTGTTTTAATGTTCTCGAACTGTAAAGAAAAATCTCACAAATGAACGAGATGCAAACGACAACAAATCGGATCTCGATGATTGCACGAACCGTGCATGAGAAAATAAACTGACCGGAGTTGAAAGCATAACGCAATTTCGGACATTGACGATATGCACCCCAAGGTCGTTTCGGTGTGGATGGCGTCGGCTTGTTGTCATTTGTTTTGTGTCGCAGAAAAACTGTTGGTACGGCATCTTTTTTTAAAAGCCATAACACATGGTATTCCCATATCTCGCTTAAGCCGACAACGAATCGAAACTAAAGTGTCTTCTGTCGCAACGGTCTCCGGCATTTTCTTCCTGTCCAGTATTTCCACGTTGTTTTAATCAAATTCACACACAGCTTTCTCACAGCAACATTACTAGGAAATGCGTGAAGACTAAATTTATCGGCTTTTGTATTGCTACAGCCACCAACAACACTCCGTTTAACCATAATAAACACAAAAGAAGCAATGAACAATGGCGCCGACTATCGAAAGGGGTTCCCTTCGTGACGTCACGGATCAAATCTTACGGAAATTCTCGAAACGAATTCAGCTGGTTCTGTTTTTCAGGGGAATATTTTTAAATGGAAAATATACCGGTATATAATTTTTTTACATTTTTTTTTTTAATTTTCTAATCATATTAAATAATATATTGATTGATATAGCTCAATACATCATACATCTGGAACAGCACTTTAAATGCAAAACTTTAACATTAAGCTAAATATTAATGCAAAAATATTTTAACAAAAAATGTTTAATTAATCAATTTTTAATTCTTTTCACATGCATTGAACTCAATGGAACAAGTTTAATCCATCTAGGACTTACATACTCTGTGATGAACCACTGTCGGAAAACTGTAATACCTATATCTCGACTTTTCAATTTATGAATGCAAGACAATAAAATAGTATGTGATATAAAATATTTGATATCCTGTTTGGCATTTTGTAACAAAACAGTTTTCCCAGCGGTCAAGTTGAACTTATTCAGTGTCACCGATAGTTGCATCCATAAGATGCTCATCTCAAAGATAATTATATTAACTTTTAATTCTTTTCACATGCATTGTGATGAACATCCATAGGAACAACTATTAAACAAATGTAATCCATCTAGGACTTAGATGTGAAAAATGGAGCTAGTTTAAACATTTAAAAGCAAAACATTTAATTTTCAATTATTTTTCACATGCTCTGTGATGAACATCCAAAGGTGCAACCTAAAAACCAAGTTTCATTGATGTATATGACTTGTGCAGGTAGTTTGTGAAGAATGGATTTAAATGTGAATCTTTAACATGTAACTTCAACATGTAATTGGTGCAACTATAATGACCTAGGACCAAAACGTTAACATAAAAAGTATTTTAATAAAAAATGTTTAAGTAATTGATGTTCAGTTCTTTTGACATACACTGTGATGAACACCCACAGTTGCAACTATAAACCACGTTTCATTTACTTAGGACATATAGTTTGTGAAAAACTGATGTGAATGCAAAACTTTAACACAAAAGTTGACACCATATAGGTAGTACTAAATCAAATAACTTCCAACTGGGTCAAAGTTTGAGGTGCTCCCAACTTTTGATTGTGTCAAGTTCTATGATTGGTGATAAATGTGAGTGCGTTGGTTGTAAAAAAAATAGTTTCATCTGGGCAAAAAATGTATGCAATTTTATTTCATCTAGTACCACTGTGTCAAGTAGCCTTGTCCTTGAAACATGTATGGGGTACATGTAGTCATGGATGCTACCTGTTATCTCTGAAATAAGCATCTTTATCCTCAATTTTTTCTAATTCACTTTAAGGGTGAGGGGTGGTAGTATTTATATCCGTGGCGTTTATGTTGATTAATACGCTGCAAGTAGGAGTTTTAGCCACATACATGTATGTTACTATTGTCATCTATGGGATTTGATTTGGTAGTATACACCCATTACTGCTGCCATAAAGGATAGACAACCATGCATCCCCAAAACACACCATTGTTTGATCATAAATTTTACATTAAAGTCGCAAACCCTAGTTTCAACCCATGAAAATGGACACTGAGTTCGGTTGATCTACAAATCTATAACATGTCTGGATAAAGTTACAAAGAGTGAAATCAGAATGTGACATGGATATAGAGAAATACACTCTAAAACAGACTATAGAGTTAACTGTAACCTTTACTTCTCAGAGGTATGTGCATTTTTAGAATGATAAAAAAAGCATTTGATGACATTAGAAACAACATGGTGACCAGAAATACTTCAGATGTACAGATGTGCATAATCTAAACAATAAAATCTTAGTAATGTCCGATTTCAATTATTAAAAACAGCTCCAATAGTGAAAAATATGTTGTAGTGTATAAAACTAGGGTCTGTCACTTTAACAATTGAAAGTTTACATACTTTGTGTATGGGTTACATGTTGCCATCATTTTAAGTTTGTTAGACAGAACCGATGGTAATTCATAAAACGAAAAGTTGACATACTTCCTGTATGGGTTACATGCAGCCACTATCTTAAGTTTGTCAGACAGCTGTAATGGTTGACCGTCCATTGTCCCATCACACATAATTTCCTTGATCAGACCAATCGACTCTGTTGTGTTAGCCTCGTCAAAGAACAGAACGGTGTACATGTGTTCATTGATCTCTGCATTGGCTTGAGCAAGCTGTTCTGCTTTGTGAACTTTCTTGACAATATCATCAGCTGTGGTACCACCATGGACCTGAACAAAGAATTAAAAAAATTGTTAGGACATCAGGTGTGACGCATTTAAAACATTCTGTAAGGTGTTTGTCCAGATGGTGTTTTTAGTTGCCGTTAATTAGAAAATTTGTTTCTAATTTTCATTATTATTCATACTTATCTAGTACTAACACAACAAATGCTATACAACTTAGAGTCATCTCCTCCACTGCAGAATTGTCTTCCCTTGCCGGATGTATATCCATATCCACGCATGGGCAGACCATCATCCTCGATTCAAAATCCGTAATGACCGAATCCAGGGAAGATCTCCTAGGGGCGGGTGGGGAGGTTACCGTTGTTGTGCTAGTACTAGGTAAGTTTGAATAATAATGAAAATTAGAAACAAATTTTCTAATAGTCTTATTCAACTAGCACAACAACTATGCTATAACGGACGTGATTTAACACAGCTAGAGCATGTGAATACAACATTAATGGGAGAAGGTAAGAAAACACGAGGACTTACCCATTCGACCAACATGAATCGTCTCAAATAATGACAAGGTGTAAGAAAACCAAGACATACGAGGTATAAAAGTCTAAGTGACTATAAATTATCAATACCCGAATTGATAAACATCTTCCACCCCCAGCATGAGGCAAAACCATCTCACAAGTGAAAGGAAAAACACTAGACTGCCCCAGATAGCAACCACACCCTTTCCCGAAAAGGTGGCTCAACTATCTCCTGACATGAACTGTACGAACTGCCTACCAGAACAGAGGTCTCCCTTGTCTCGTGGCTCGTCATACGGAAACAACCTGCTGACCAGCAATCACCGACTGGATACGTCTGGTACCATCGGGACCAACTGCCATGTCACGAAAATAGAAGCAGTTGAACGTATGTCTACCCTTCCACACTCCTGCATTCATCACCTTGATAATATCCAAGAAATCGTGAAAATTCAGGGAAGCTGAGATCGCTCGAATCTCATGAGGCCGAACTGAGAAGTTCCGCAGAACGCCGTCTCATACGCCAGCTTGATGGTTGCCACAATCCATCGAGACAAAGCATTCTTAGTAATATCTCCCGGCTGTTTAGTGTAAGAAATAAACAGCCTCTTCTTCCCACCATGAAGAAGTGTAGTACGATGAAGATAATACTTTAATGCCCTGACCGGACAAAGGAGACAGTCAGAAATATCAGAAGGCAACTACGAGACAAACTTTGAATGATAGCCGGAGGAAACTCCTCTCCTGGTGCCTGGTTCTTAGCCACAAAGATGGGATCAGTCCGCAACATAACCGACCCATCAGGATTATAATCTACCAAATCATGCAAGAAAGCATGAATCTCACTAATACGGCGACAAACTGCAAGAGAGACCACTAAAAGTGTCTTCCAAGTCAAAAGTCAAAGAGTGGCAAACCGCAATGGCTCATAAGGTGGACCCTTGAGCGCATGAAGAACCAGAAAGACTTCCCATTTTGGCAAAATGGAAGGCCTCTCAACTGTGGATTGCAAAGATTTGAGTAAATCATGCAATACGAGATTCGTGGAAAAGTCTGTCCGAACCACACTGCCTGAGAGTAGTGAAGATGAAACAACGATGACTTTTGACTGTCTGAACTTTAAGCTTCCTTTCCTGGACCAAGGCCAGAAAGTATTCAGCTAAGTCATTGACAGTAGGTGATAAGGGATCGAAATCCTGTTCACTTGCCCAATGAACCCAAGCACTCCAGTGGCATTGGTAAACTCGCTCAGTTGACCAGCGCTTCGAAGAGGAGACGAGTTCAGCAATTCGTTCCGAAAAGCCTTTGCCTCGCAGGGAAAACTCGACAACCTCCACGCGTGAAGCCAGAAGACCTCCGGCTTCGGGTACCACACCAGCTGCCGCAGCCGCTCGCTGAGCAGATCCGGAAGGGGTGGCAAGCGCACCGGCTCCTGCACTAACAGTGACAGAAGCTGAGGAAACCATGGTTGGACTGCCCAACCCGGCGCCATGAGCATGACTCGACACGGTTGCATTCCGACCTTGGCCAGAACCTTGCTGAGTAAGACTGGGGGCGGGAAGGCATACAGATCCAACCCCGTCCAGTCCATGCTCAACGCATCGTACTCCAGAGCCAGAGTATCGGGAACCAGTGACACAAACACCGGTAATTGGTGGTTCAGCCTGGTGGCGAACATATCCACTTGTGGACTCCCCCATAATAGCAGAATCCTGCCCGCAACCACCTTGTGCAATATCCACTCTGTTTGGACAGGTGAACGACGACTCAAGGCGTCCGCCAAGACATTGACTGAAGAGGGAATGTGTTTTGCCGTCAACACAATCCCCCACTGATTGCACAAATCCTGGATCTACAAGGCCCTGCGACTCAGTGACTTGGACTTGATGCCACCCCAATGATTGAGGTATGCGACAACTGCCATGTTGTCGCACCTCAAAAAAATTTGACGATGTCGAATAATGCTCCGAAACTGGAGGCAAGCCCGGCGAACGGCTTTCATCTCCAACAGATTGATATGGAGGCTCCTTTCGAAGGCACTCCACACACCTGACAGATGTTGATCCCCAAGATGTGCACCATACCCCTCTAGGGAAGCATCGATAAACAGGACCAACTCCGGAGCAAGAGGGTGTAAGGGAATGACCTGGGACAAGGACTTGTCGACCAGACACTCTCGGATCATCTGCACGAACCATGGGTCCAGGTCTGGCAGGAGACGCCATTGTGGAAGAAAATGACGTAACCTTCCGCCCACGGGAACGTCTGCTAAAGGCACCTCCGTTAACAGTTACCGGTCGTCGCAACACCCTCACTCCGGCGGCTTACCACTCGTAGGTGCCGTGCCCTTAGCAGTAGCCCGAAAACGTGCTGCCCTCAGACGAGCACGATTCCGTTTGACAGGGGGTGGCGCCGTCCCAGATTGCCAAGTAGGAGCAGAAACCTTAGGAAAAGCTGGTTTCTTGGAGGAAGGTGGGCGAAACGCAGCAGCACCGGAATGGCGCTTACGAGCTTTACCAGGCTGGGGCAGCGGAACGAACTTGGCAGACTCCTTATCCATGACAAGGCCAAAGTCTGACCCAAACAGCAAGGTCTCCAGGCGACGGCGGAACAGCCGACGTGGCTGGAGTCGAAAGCTGAGACATAAGTCCCACCTGTGGCGTAGCGCGGAGCCACAAAGAAAGTTTTCAAACAAACTTTTCTAAAAACCTCCGGGCTGACCCTGAGAATCTATAGGAACCAAAGGCTCCTCCCACCTCTGCGAAGGGTACCGCTGTGAACCTCTACCTTGGGTCCGACGATGTAGGTGAAGCAGTGCCTAAAAAAGTCGCCGTTTCCTGCACACCCGGCGTAGCCGATGGCGGAACCTCCGGAGCCGCCCCCAACAGCATCCCCACGGATTCACCCTGCAATGAGCGGAACGCCAGATTTTGCAACAAAAAAAAAACCGACCGAGGCTGACGCGGTGCTAGCCAACGCCTCACCAAAATGGAGCCGCTCCAGTCGGCTTCCATCCACAGGATGGGAAAAAGCCTCCTTGCTCACAACCCGTGTTGACGCCACCTCCGCCATCGGAGATACAGGTGCCTCCGTCAGAGCAGCCTCCCCGACAGGTAACCGATTCTCTGCTTCAGCCGAAACAGAGAACTTTAGTGAACCAGTGGCGCCGGCCGGTGTCACTGAACCACTAGCAACGCCATCCGAATGGCGGTGTGAAGAGGAGGCATTCTTATGCCTACCACCCTTCCTTGCACGAACAGTGCCCCCGGACTTCTCGGAAGCCGGCGGCACCTCCAATTGGAGGACAACCCCTTTTCGAATATCCCTCTTCCTGTCCGCCTCCTGGACCTGGCGACAAAATTTTATCCAAATGGACGAAGGCCATGTCGCGCAAACCGGGGAAGCCGCTTGCCACAGCCAGCTTCGGCACACATGGTCAACCTCGTGGTTGAGCCCGATGAGGCCGTGTCAGACATTCCGAAATAATTCGTAACCCCAATTATCCCCAAAACAACGTATGTCTTGGCAAGGGCTAAGGAAAAGAAAAAACCAAAAACACTTTAATGAGACGTTTCACGTGAGACAATAAACGAAAAACTGAAAGTTTGCAGAGCTCGTTAAAAGTACGTCTACAATGGAGGACTGCAGAATTGAGAACGATGGTCTGCCCATACGCAGATATGGATATACATCCGGCAAGGGAAGAGATGACTCAGGTTGTATAGCATAGTTGTTGTGCTAGTACAGCAAGTTGAATAAGACTATAAATAGAAACAAAAACTGAATACAAAAATTTAAAAGTTCTGGCAGACAATGAAGTGGTTAATTTCAACTGTAGAAGTCGTGATATTTATTTCTTAAGAAAATGTTACATAAACTACAAACAAAAATGACACATTTTTGTTATTTCTAAAAATTTCATCTCCCCCTCAAAACACTTGTGTGGACTGAATATGGTTTACAAGTAATTAATTAGATATACAATCTATCAAGCCTAAAAATATGATTGTTACATGATTAGTAATTAAATTACCTTCATGGTGACCATGTTTTGAACTTCAACTCCAGGAGGACACTGAAGGGAACACAGGAACTTGACCAGTCTAGTTTTCCCACATCCTGTTTCACCCATGATTAACACAGGGATATTACATCTGAAAATATTACATTTAAAGGCATACTATCACATATTTAAGAACCTTATTTCTCTAAAAATGGATAATAAATGAAAATTACATTAATATTTGGAAACCAAATCTCGCTATCGCATCACCTTAACTGAACCACGATGGAGTGAAATTTATATATTTTTAGGTAATACTTTGTTAGGCTATTTAATAGGTCAGTGGTATGTGACAATATGCCTTTAAAACAAAAAATTGACAGCTCGATGGGGTAAGCATGTTTGTTTCTCCTGTGCACACTGCGCATGCTTTCATGTGCTCGACTTGGGAATCCTTCATTTTGTTTTGTTTTTGTTAGCGAGATGGAGTTTTCTACTGGGGCATATGCGGCCATTGGAACTGATTGAACGCTGGGACGCTTCTCATTTCAATAGCCTGCACCACCAGGGTGGATTGTTTTTAGTGAGATTCCTTGCCTCTATGTCATTTTTCCAGCTGACTTTTATTAACAGGTTTTTCAGTGACTCGTACGAAGACCATTCTGCAGAACAGTTGTTCGCATTTAGATTGACCGCCCAACTCTAAGAATAAATAGCCCCCTACTACTCTTTTTTAGACTTTACTTTGTTTTATATTGATACCATCTGGTATTCTCCAGAGCCGGGCCTGTCCATACTACTATACCAACCATGACAACTGGACTATAAACTAGTCTGATACTCTCGTTTAGATGGATCTGGCTTCTCAAGATCTGTATTTCAGCACAGCACTACACCTTCCACATCTATCGACTGTCAATTTATGGGGTGTCTTGTCATCCCTACCAGTTGTGTACCTTAACGAAGCCACAACGTGGACATATAGATCAGACTTTAAAATTTTAGACCTTCATTAAAAATTTTATGTCAAAATTACTCTCTTCGTTATCTTATTTCTTTTTGGACCGTCTTTCTAAAATGCACCAAATTATATAAATATTTGGCCTAGCAGTCAATTCTTCTTCTTTTGTTGGCTTATTAACTTTTCATTTTATTTTTAAAACTCTATAAACGTTTTCACTAATTGCTATTTTAAACTCTTAAACTTATGTCCCGGATCCAGTCACTGGCAATGTCAGATATTGTGCCTGGGAGAAACGTGCTTGAACCTTAATTGGATATAGGCACGTTAATATGTTATCCAATTCAATCCAATCCAAATTACAAATGTTAGAAAAGGTAGTAAAATTTAGATACTGTAAATCATAAATTATCTTTAAATTTAGCGAAATCCAAATAAATGACATATTAGCAACATAGAACTTTGAAATAATGTTTTTGACATTATGCAGCTTTCAAATATCTTGCATTTAGTAGAACATTGCAGTAATGTGCATGCTAACTAAGTAGTGTTGTTTACTATCCTTTTGGTTTAATCAATAGTATTTGCCTTCAATTAATCACAGACAAAACAATTGCACAAATGTTTTTTTGAACAGTCTGTTGTAGGTCTCTTTAAATTTAGCGTCATGAAATATTAGCATCTTGTATGACCTCACTAAATTCACTAACATTTCCTGATTTATAGTATTGTTAAATGGTTAATAACTAATTTTCCAATTAATCCAAAAATCTATTTATGCAAAGAATAAAGTAGAATACAGACATTTTAACTTAAAATAAAATTAAACTGAACAGCACCTGTGAATTTACCAGGTATTGTTTCCGTAAAAATTATGAGTTTAAATATCTCAATGTACCTGAATCTCATGAAGATAGCCAGAATTTTTTTGACATTGTCTGTAGTTAGTTCATATGTTGGATCTGGGTCATAGTAATAGTCAAATCCTGGCGCCATCACATTGTAGAGCTTCTCTAAACGTTTCATCCTAGTAGTACAAAACACACACACAAAAAAATGTTTTATATTCTAAACCTATAGACTTTTTTTATACTGGTAAAATTTGATAAAAACTGAGAATCATTACCAACACCTAATTCTTGCACCCATTGTTATTATTTCTTTAATCTTAATATATTGATTTTTACTTTTGATCTTTAAATCTAGCAAATATTTGTGAGATCTCAAAAGTATCATACAGGTAAGCTGGTATGTATTGTTTGAAATCAACGAAAGCTAGTTTATTAAGGTATTTTTGTCAAATGCTTTCACTTTGTCACCAATCTTAATTTGACTAAATGAATGAATATGGATCTTTAACAACAACAACAAATAGTAGGCTACCGAGTACTAAACAAAGGAAAGTACATGAATGAAGTGAAATCAATATAAAAATCAAAAAGGTAAACTAAAAAATGTGTAAAGAACAGAGTAAAAATATAAATATTACAGATAAATTAAAAGTTAGAGTAAAATTCCAAATGTTTCAAATATTTTAACACTAGTTCAGGGTGGAAACATACTGTTCCAATCATCATGACAAGTTTAAAAGATATATTGATTAATGTTATGTTTAAAATCAGTTTGCCTGAAATACCTGGTATATGTATATTACCTCTAATACTGT
This sequence comes from Gigantopelta aegis, assembly GCF_016097555.1. NCBI lineage: Eukaryota > Metazoa > Mollusca > Gastropoda > Neomphalida > Peltospiridae > Gigantopelta > Gigantopelta aegis. The sequence continues at coordinate 11,379,520 of NC_054702.1, read as the reverse complement.
GGATATTAAGTGATGTATTGTGCAATTCATATTGACAAATTTACAAAAACAATCTTGGACCTATTCATAATCTAAATATGCTTATTTGAAAACCTTAAAATATGAGCTAAAAACACATGCATTATTAAAGTTGTGGTTGGGAAATGGTAGTCATCCTAAGGATGAGCACCTGATAGTGGAACATGGAAGCAATCACGACTTTGCCTAACAGAGCTACAATTTTGATCAGGAAATATGGTTTTGTCGTTCAAACTGAGAGATCAGAAAGCAGTGGTGTACTGGTGTCCAATATACAAGTCTTTAAACGATGCTAACCAACAATCAATTCAATAAAATAATTAACAAAAAGAAATCCATATTATATAAATAGAGGTTACTAGTATTACCAGAGTGTTTTTCGGTATCATCAATATCATATATTAGGAATAAAAATTCCTAATGTATGATATTGACGATACCAAAACACACGAGGGTAATAATCTCTTTATCATATGATCTCAAGCTTAATACAATGTATTTTTGTAAACTGTACACGCAACTTTAATTCCAGTCCTCCATTACTAGATATTCAAATGACGTACATGACAAACATGTGGCGCAGTGTCCTTACATCAAAATAAACTAGTGCATAACATTTTTAGTTTTCTGAATGCTGGACAGCTTTCAGTGTAAAATTGCTATTGAAATATTTGTATTAGATGACTATGAATACATACATCAATTATGGAGTGTCACCCTAGTACGTTTGCTTAAATGTCAATAAATCTAGCGCGTGACCTTGATTAATTTACATCTAATTTGCAAAGTTATCAAATTCTTAAAGTATGTGATCTGAAAAATATCACATACTTTGATTGCACTGAAAATGTAAGATATTATATGATAAAATACTGTACTATACATCCGGCATCTAATTTAATAGTTTTAAAGTAATCAACAAAACATCCGTAGATATTGTATATGATATAATTATTATCTAATTTCAAACCTTTGTAGCTGATCAAAGTTTTCATTCAGAGGGACTTTGTTGCTATGAAGACAAGTCTGAAGATTCTGTGGCATTATTCGTCGCTCTAACACAATCCCTGTTTGCTGATCTATGAGATCTCCAGTCTGTCTGTCGATGTTGAACCCCAAAAATGTCATTGTGTGTCCATCAGGATTGAAAAATATGTATGGATGTGGGCTGCAAATGAATAATATATTCATTAATTAATTCTGACAAAACAGAAATTATTTTGGAACATGAAAGAACATGAACATTCTTTAACAAAGAGAAAGAAATATTACCATACATAAATAAATTATATAATGGATAGGATAATCTCCGATCTTGAACATTAAAAAAACATGTTTATTTTGACAGATCAAATAAAATGCAAACCTGCTTTCCCAAGTTCGTCTCATCTGAAATCGATATATGACATCTTCTTCATGTTCCATTAGTTGATCCTCCAAGTCCTCTGGTTCATCTTCGAATTCCTCTGGTTCATCGACATCTTCTTCATGTTCCATTATTTGATCCTCCAAGTCCTCTGGTTCATCTTCGAATTCCTCTGGTTCATCCTCTGGTTCATCTTCGAATTCCTCTGGTTCATCTTCGAAGTCCACTGGTTCATCATCTGGTTCCACTGGTTCAGCCTCAAGTTCCATTAGTTCTTCATGTTGTATTAGCCCTTCCTCAAGTTTCTTTAGTTCTACATCTCCAATTGGTGTTTCTTCACTCATGTTCAGAGACCGAGTGGCAAAGTCCTGAAGTAGACACACACAAAAAAGACAGCAGGTTTTCACACATCACAAGTTGACATAAAAAATGTATTAAAAAAACAACATGAAATGGTCTATTTATTATATACTTCTTTACTAATTTCAGACAATATCTTTTGCTTTTTGTTAATATCTTTTTCTTATTCTATCAAAAACACGTAACACCATGATATCTTTGTTCTGATGGAACTTTTCAAGAAAAGTTACTTGACCATAGACTTTTTAAAAGAAATCTGAATAAAAATTATCTTTATTTATTTAATAATTTAATAATACTGCTGTGCAAACATACCTGACAAAGTGATCCTCCAATACCCTCCACAAAAACAAAACGAATCAAATGCTGTTAAATTTTAACTTACACTCAATGACAGGATATTGTATCATCATTATTTAGCTTCATATTCAATTCATTTTAGATATTTTATTGTAATTGCACTTCATATACCTTTTTTATAGGTACGGTTGTTTAAATTGAATTTTTTTAGTTTTCATATACGATCAGTTGCATTGGTAATCATCAAACTTAAATACGAAGAACGAGACAAAGGGAGATAATTTAATGATGCACTTTTACAAAAAAGTAATTAAGATTTCTAAACTTTTACTGTAGCTAAAATACAGTGAAAATACGACTTTTCACTTATATAGTTTCTGTAGATCTATATATTTCATTGCTATGTATATAATAAATGATTTTGTATCACAGCAATTTTATAGCAAATGTTGAAAACTGACAGTTATGCCTAATCAGCCCATAATACACAAACAAATCAAATAAGTTTAATGGGTGTTTTTTGTGTCCCTTACATAAATATAAGTACAAGAACCTTGATTAAAAATTTGAGAGCATTTGCTATTAGGGTTTTGAATTAATGAGCATTTATGTGTGAAATATCATAGGTTTTGCAGTCTCATTTACATTTTTATGAAATTCAACGATTTAAGAATTAACAACAACATTATAATTTATATAGAAAGTAAGTGAAATCCGACAATGCTCCATTGTATCCCTAGTAATGCATATACCAGGTTTGATCAAGATGACCAAATATTTTTGATTGTATGTTAATTTGAATAAAAGTTATAAAGCAATGTTGAAACGATCAACAGGACCGTGCTTAGTTTCAGATCACTGCCACTGGCCTAGATATCGAGCCTGACCCGATCTCGTCTGAATATGTAATTTTTGCACACAGCACACTAGCTGGGTTACAGAGAAACACATGGTAATCAAGTGCGAGTACTAACTACATGTAGCCATTCCCACTGGTGCACTTTGTTTTTTAGGTTCATGCGTTGTAATCAAAATGACCGGCCTCGGTGGCGTCGTGGTAGGCCATCGGTCTACAGGCTGGTAGGTACTGGGTTCGGATCCCAGTCGAGGCATGGGATTTTTAATCCAGATACCGACTCCAAACCCTGAGTGAGTGCTCCGCAAGGCTCAATGGGTAGGTGTAATCCACTTGCACCGACCAGTGATCCATAACCGGTTCAACAAATTCCATGGTTTGTGCTATCCTGCCTGTGGGAAGCGCAAATAAAAGATCCCTTACTGCCTGTCGTAAAAGAGTAGCCTATGTGGTGACAGCGGGTTTCCTCTAAAAACAGTGTCAGAATGACCATATGTTTGACGTCCAATAGCCGATGATAAGATAAAAAAATCAATGTGCTCTTAGTGGCGTCGTTAAATAAAACACACTTTACTTTTTTTTTGTAATCATAATGAAACAAATAAAATGTTATAATGTATTTTTATTCATTGCATCTAATGCAAGATTACGAACAATCCGTTACCAAATTCTTGTTCATATTTTCAGGAAAATAATGGGGTTTGTGAACGTTGTGTTTTGTTTAATAAACTGGCCCATTTATGTGAATGAAACTGAAAGCCACACAATGAACAATTATTTATTGTTTGAATTTAAGGGAGAATGGATTTCTTTATTATTATTAAATACAAACAATAATGAACTGTAATTAAGTTTGTGACATTTTGTTATTGGCTTTTTAATTTTGGCTTATTTGCAGTTTATGTAAGGATGTAGTTCTGAACTCTGCCTAAAAACAAGATGTGCAGTTTAATTATATGCAGTGTAATTATTAGGCCGACAAAATCTGGTATTTTTCCTTTTTTATATAATAACAGATTCAAAACCAAATCCCTATCAAAATAAATTAGTTTTAAATAACAATTTTAGATTTTGATTTAAAAATAATGAAAACTAATTAAAAAATAAGTTTCTATAAATGAAAACCATAATGCTAAATCAAAAGTTGCTGATTTAAAAAAAAAATTGTTAAATGTCTTCATATTGGTTAAAGATATTTCCAATTCAAGTGATTTCAATATTCACCACATATATACACAATATTTAATTTTTCCTGTGTTTCAACTTAGGAATATTAAAAAAACCCAACCCAAAACACGAATTCTAAACATACATGATACATTTTGAGATAGCTTAAATCATCTTTTCTGTAACAGATGGATGGTGAACTATGTGACTACATCTAGGGGATACAAAGGACCTTGGACAAAAATCTGGATAATTTTGCAGGGTCGTGAAATGAATGGTGTTACCGACAGCATTTCATCAACCAACAAAGACATGCAGGAAGGAAATTTGGAATAGTGATAAAAAATCTGAAATTCAGGAAATATCTGGAGGTCTTTCAACCTTCATTTCCTCACCCGTGACATCTGGATGAGAAATTTGAGAACAAACAGTGAGAAGCCAGGAAGATCATCTTGGAGTTCTGGAGAACAGAAAGCTGATCTCTCAAAGTCACACAGCTGAGTGTTCAGGAACCACACAAAGTGATGGAGCTCCGCCCACGAGGGGTCTGGTACCCCACAGTGTCTGAACAATACAATATCAAATGCATTAATACATATTTAGAGAATATCTAACTCACTACTCGGCAATACTGTGTATCTTGCACTCGTGAACTGATGTCGTCCTTCCTGAGTCTCTGCCAAGCCTTTGGCAAGGAAGGACAAAATCAATTCACGAGTGCAAGATAAACGGTATTGCCGAGTAGTGAGTTGGATATTCTATTTATAACCCTCTATCAATATTTATCATCTTATGGAAAATTTTCAAATGATACTCTTGTTAAAAACAAGTTTGCAAGTTGATAACAAGAGACAGCATTGCATCATAGCCGAGACGTATGTATTGCTGATGACACAAGTTAGTTGTTGACATGACTTCCACCATGGAAACTATTCATACACACAAATAACTGCCTATATTGAAGCACTGTTTATGACGTCAAAATGTATCTAGGGGAAGAAATGGGGGGGGGGGGGGGTGTTCTTTCTTATTGGAAAGGTCAGTTTTCTCTCCCCACTTATCTTTGCTCATATATGTAATAAATAAGTAACATATGGAGCATGATAATTATTTTCTGAGCAATGAGTCAAGTGGTATTATAGAGTACCAAATGACCAATAAGGACATATGACAACAAAAAGATTACTATGAATACTTAAAGGGACTGGATTGAAGTTCATAATAGTCAATATTATTTATTAACTTTTTTATGTTTTGAAATGTCAAGATCACACCTTGAACAACATGCCTATTACAAAGATTACAAGAAAATTATTTCAATTACAATATACACCTTGAATTCATGGTGGGCAGCATTACTGAATACAACCTGCATCTAACCTGAGAAGTGTGATAAGACACTGGGCCGGGTCTCCCTGTGGTGTTGAAGGATCAATATCACTCAGACTTGCTTTACTTTCCTGTCGTAACAAATACTGGAATGGCCGCTGATATACGACACTCCGGAACTCCTCCACATCAAACAGCAGATCATTCTTCTCATAATCTAAAAGAAGGAAATTCAATAATAAAAAAAATAACATAAAATAAATGTCACCACTCTTACAAACTGAAATAAACAAATATAGGATTTAATTTTATACAAGCTTTTTGTTTTCCATACACACAGAATGATATAGTCCATCAAATCATCATTTTTCTAATCAGAAGTAAACAGGCTTCAGTTTTTAGTAACAACAGATTGTAGTGTTTTAAATCATTACTCTCATAATCTAAAGGAAGTCAATTCACATTTACATATTTAGTAAAACCAGAATATGCACTTTAAGTTATCAATTTCATACTTTAAAAGAAGGAAATCTATGTATTTGATAAAAACAAAATGATCTAGCCTTTTAAGAATTTGTCACAAAAAAGAATTACAAAAATTAAATTATATTACCAACCATCAGGTCTACTGGTGTTTGTCAGAACCTGCAAACTATCTTGTGGAGACCTACACTTCACATGTGAACATCAAATCAGTATCAAGGAATAACTGTGTAATCTTGAGCAGAATTTGGCATATACAAGAATAAAACAAAAAGAAAAAAACATGCATCTAGATACCAACCATCAGGTCTACTGGTTTTAGTAAGGATCTGTAAACTGTCTTGTGGAGACCAACACGTCACATGTGGCAGAATTTCAAATATGGGATGTATCAACCGACGTGCACTGATGTTCTGTGAAAGTCAAATTAGTATCAGCTATTTAAAAACAGTGTAGCAATTAAATTAAATGTCTCATCTACCAAAAATATATTCAGTGCTACTGATAGTTGCATCCATAAGATGTTCATCTCAATGCATTTATTTTGTCACATGCATTGTGATGAACAAAACAGATGCAACTATAAATCAAGTTTCATTGAGGTCTAGGACTTATAGTTTGTCAGAAGTGGAGCTATTAACAGGAAACTTTAACAGTGAGCAAAAAGCAAATATATTTAATTAAAAATATTTAATTAATTATTTTTGAAATGTTTTCACCTGCATTGTATAGGGGCAACAAAAAATAAGTTTCATCGATCTGTAGTTTATGAGAAATGGAGCTAAATGCAAACATTTAATTAATTAATTTTTAATTCTTTTCACTAGCAAAGTGATCAACATCCATAGGTGTTTGTGAGAAATGGATCTAAATGCAAAATGTTACTGCAAACCTTTAGTTAAATAAAAAAACAAATACATTTTAATTAAAAAATTTAATTAATTTTTCTTTTCTTTTCACATACATGTACATTATGATCACTATACTATGGAATAACTATAAAACAAGTTTCATCAATCTAGGGCTTACAGTTTATGAGAAATAAAGCTACAACCAAAACTTTAATGTTAACCTAATTGCAAAAGTATTTTAATTAAAAATGTTTACTGAATTAATTTTTAATTCTTTGATGCACTTTGATGAACATCTACAGGTGCAACTATAAACCAAGTTTTATTAACCTAGGACTTATAGTTTGTGAGAAACTCATCTAAATGCAAAACTTTAAAGTTAAATTTTAACACAAAAGTTGATGCTGTCGCTATTGCAGCCATCAGAAAAGTAAAACCTATATCTCACCTTTAATGTTAAGCTAAATGTGAAAGTATTTTAATTAAAGATGTTTACTTAATTAATTTCTTTTCATATGCATTGTGATGAACATCTATAAACCAAAAGTTCCATTGACTTAATTTGTGAGAAACTGAACTTTAATACAAAAGTTGATGCTGTTGCTGTCAGAAAAGTAATACCTATATCTCACCTTTTTACTTCATAAAGGCAGAACAAATAGCAGTACAATCTGAACATGCGAAGTAACTATTAATGTGGTTTACAATAGTTACATACTGGGTACTGTATATAAACCCCTCACAAAACATGTCTAGCGTGCAACTACATTAGACAATTATGGTTCCTAATTCATCTCACTTTTATCTTAAACCTTCCAATTTTGACACTTTTTATTAAAATAAAAGTTCAGCTTTGTTTAATTTCATATTCACATTCAGCATGTATATGAACAAATATATAGTGAACTCCACAAAGTAATGATATATAAAGATATATGGATTAAACAGACATAAACTACTTACTCTGTGGTCCCTGACATCTGAAATAGGAATAATTTCAACCAAGTAGAGATCCATGGCTGAGCGGAGCCAGATGTGTCCTTTTTCATTTGACACTTTCCCCAAAATCAACAGGTTGAACAGAAGATAATCCAAACCTTCCTGGACCTATAATGGGAAGAAATAAAATGCTATATAATAAAAACTTTGGGCATCAATACCAGGATGAAAATATTATAAATCAATTCACAATAACAGATGTACTCTAATATCTTTAAAAAAAAAATTCTCTATCTAACTAAATCTAAATAACAAAACTATGGCAGTACTTGAGTTTTACACATGAAAGAAGAAAAAACAAGAGGCCCATGGGCCAACATTATCACCTGAGTATTTTGTTGACCTCGTGGAATGCACAATAACCATTTTCAAGAGGGGCGGGGTTAGAATGATCTAATTCATGATTTTGTTTCTCCATGGGTCAAGGAAGTTTCTCATCAAATTTAGTTGGAAATGATCTAGTAGTAGTGAAGTTTAAATGCATTTTTCTATACAACTCTCAGAGCTTTAGATCTCACTAATTTGGGCGTTTTGGTTGTTCTGAGCACACTGGGGTTATTTTAGTGCAATTTCAATAATAGCTGAATAGGAGTTGTACATATTCAGAAATGAATTTCAAGTTATTTTAATCCAATTACATCATAAAATTCCATTGATTTTGAGGTGAAATATTTTGAGGTTAGTATGTTTGCATGTAATTTGGGCTTGCTTATTTTGGGCATATTTATTTTGGCCACACTCTTTATTGCCTCAACTTTAGTGCAATCTAAAGCCCATCATCAGGTACAAACAGTCGATGCAGCATTAATGAAATTAACAACTTTGATAAACCATCTAAAGACATTTTCATATATGAAGACTATTCAATTATAGCATTTCTGAAACTAAAGAAGAAGATTTTTAAAGGTTGACTTAATTATTCCAGGGTGGATGGGAAGGATATCAGAATGACCAAATTCACAAATTTATTTTTTCCATTTGTCAAGGCTTAGGATTTAATGAAGACGAAAAGAAGATTTAAAAAATAGTCTTAGTTTTAGAATGATAAAATTCAGAATTTCCCAACATATTTATTCAAAATGGTTTAGCAGATTTGAAGAAATGACAATTTAAAATGCATTTCTGTATACAACTATATTAGTAAAATGACATTAATTACATTCACAAATAAGATAAACCATCTGTTGATCTTTAAATGTATGAAGACTATTCGGTTATAGCATTTCTGGAATTAGAGAAGATTTTTAAAAATTCAATTAATTTTCGCTTTTGGTCCCCACCCCTCTGGTCCATGGGGGGAGGGGTGAAGAGTCAGGATGACAAAATTCATAACTATGTTTCTCTATCGGCCAAGACAGCTTGGAATTGGTTAAGTGGTTTTGGAAAAGACACAGAAGAAATAACAGCTTAAATGTATTTATATATACTGAAAAAAAAAAAAAACTTCCGATTTGTACATATAGTATTTGTTATGTTAAAGAATTCATTGTGTAATGAAATTATATAGGTAGTATTAGCCTTGAGCTGTATTATCAGGATTCATGAATTTTATCGATTATTTTTGCATTGTTAATCGTCGACAACGTGAAATTCAATTTGCACGTGCATGCATGGTTCGACATGTTCCGTGTAGTATTCGGTCAATTTGTTTTACTTGTCTTACTGACACTGTTGTCAAGTGAACGAAAACGCTTCAAAAAAAAAAAGAAAAAAAAAAGAAGAGTTTTTTACATTGTAGCATTTTTAGTATGCCAAGAATACCCAATAATTTACGCGAATGGGCGATTGGCATGCTTGATGCTGGCATGTCGACAGAAGACGTTGCAAGGCATGTTGGGAGTTCTAGTCGAGCGATACGAAATCTTCGTGTGAGATTTCGAACGACAGGAAGCACCAATGACTTGCCACGTCGTGGACATCCGCGTGTTACAACGCGTGGTCAAGACCGCTATATCATGAACATGCATTTGCGCAATCGATTCCAAACTGCCACTGCTACTGCTGCTAACACACCTGGCTTTCATAATAACCGAATCAGTGGGCAAACTGTTCGTAATCGTCTGCGGGAGAACGGTTTACATGCACGACGTCCTTACGTCGGATGTGTTTTAACACAACGTCATCGTCTAAATCGTCTTAATTGCGCACGTGTACACACTCGTTGGATACGGCGACGCTGGAATACCGTTCTTTTTTCGGATGAATCCAGATTTTCTTTACAACGTGGTGATGGCAGGGTGCGCGTCTACTGTAGGAGAAATGAACGCTATGCTGACTGTTGTGTTCTTGAACGAGATCGGTTCGGGGGTGGGGGTTCTGTCATGGTCTGGGCAGCCATTGCCCATGGTTATCGTTCACCACTAGTCGTCATCGATGGCAATTTAAATGCTCAAAGTTACCGCGATGACATTCTTGCTCATCACTTCATGCCAACATCTCGATTTTTCAGCATGATAAAGCCACCTCTCATACAGCTAGAGACACTGTAAATTTTCTTAGGACAAATAACATTGATTTCATTGATGACTGGCCCGCTAAAAGTCCTGATCTCAACCCCATCGAGCATGTCTGGACAGACGATTGAGGCATCATCCCAACCCACCTGCTAACATCAACGAACTTCGTCAAGCGCTCATTCAGGAATGGAACAATATTCCACAGGCAGAAATCAACACTTTAGTCAATTCTATGCGCCTGCGATGCACTGCAGTGGTCAATTCAAGAGGTGGTCATACCCGTTATTAAGTGAGTGTTTTGTTTTTTTAACCCCTACCACACTTGGTCAAAATTTCTCCCAGTTTCTGTTAACCTATGGCCATGATTTTTGCACCAAACGATGCATCATGGAAGACTCTTTAAACGCATATATAACAATTATTCCCCCGGTTTGTTTTCATCAAGTTATGTTCAAGCAAAGTTAGCGGAAGTTTCTTATTTTGTTCAGTATATATACATATACATATATATACATATATATATATATATGCACAACTATATAAAAAAAAAATTCATCCCTCCCCAAGGTTTAAATTTTTACTTTTTGGCACCACCGCTCAGACACCTGGGAAGTCAGAAATACTAACTTCACAAATTTGTTTCACCATATGCCAAGGAAGCTTCAAACAAAATATGCATGAAATTGGTCACATAGTTTTGGAGAACTTGAAGAAATTACAGTGTAATTGCATTTCCAGGGCAAGCTCTGGCATTCGCCACATTTGCCAACTGCGAATTTTAAAAATAATTGACATATTTTATTTTAATTTGGTGAAAGAATTTCATGTATTAATTAATAACTTGGTATCTATAAAATTTGGAAGTTTAATAGATAATTTGGCGAAATTTTCTGCTGACCCAGAGCTAGTCCTGCATTTCTCTATACAACTATACTAAACTTCACCCCACCTTGGGGACAAATGGTAGACACAAAATTAATGGCATTAACAAATTAGATAAACTATCTATTGAAGTAGAGAAGAGAATTTTTATTTTTGTTTAATCTTAATTTAGCTTTTTTGGGGGGTTTTATAATTTTAATTATTATTCAGATTTACCTAGTTCTAGCACAACAACACTGTTATATGACCCTGAGTCATAATCTCCACTGTACAATTGTCTCCCCTTGTTGGATGTATGTAGTACACCCATGTGTCAATCCTAGTCTCAATTTAAAGTAGGAAGTAACCTATGTTGTGCTAGCACTAGGTAAGCATGACTAATAATGAAAATTAGAACCAAATTTTCTAAGAGTTTTATTCAACTTACACTAATAGAGAACATGGATTCAACATTATGACTCAGGGTCATATAGCATTGTTGTGCTAGCACAGTAAGTTGAGTAAGTCTATATTCCCTTTCTGGGCCTTACCCTCAGGGGTCAGAAAGACCAAAGTTACAAATGTGTTTCTACATTTTCCTTGGCTCAGGTAACCTAAAACATAACTGAAGATTTAAAACAAATTCTCATTCAATGCCAGTGTTGTTACCTCGTATGAAATGTTCAAATGAAAAACCCTTGGAAAGACTTGTCCAGGTTTCAGAGTGCAAGGCAAGAGTCTGTCAGCAACCTGTGCCATGACCACATTCTTCTCATACAGAGGAATAGATACTGACAAGTCTTTAGCTCTAAACATGGGATTCAGTTCTCGGAGTTCTGCCACTCTGCGTTTCTTATACAGAGTCTTTCCAATGCCAGCTCTCTTGGATTTCACAACACGCACTGTAGAACTGCAAATATTGAGACAGTACATATTACACAAGTATGTATACCCAAGATGTACCAATACCCTTATACATTCCAAGATTTAATCAATTAAAATATTTCTAAAATAACATGTACTTACTGTGAGAAATCAATATAAGAAGCAGAGCTTTTATCCTCTTCAATATGGACTGCTGTGAACTTCTCTGTCAGGTAGTCTTTGATGTTCTTCACTCTGATTATAGGGGGCTGACAGCGATGACGATCAAGAGCTGCTACAAGGCGAGCTCGGAACTCATTTTCTGATGAACACAGAACTACAAGTTTGTAGTCACAATCTTTAGCTGAAATCAAAGAGAACAACAACTGAGAACAATTAAATTGTGAAAATAGTTTAGTAAGTAACAATATTCTATAGTAATGTGTCACATCCAGCGATTCAATTCTTGTTTGTAGTCAAAATCTTTAGCTAAAATCAAAGAGAACAGCAACTGAGGACAATTAAATCCTGAAAAAACATTAAAGTAAGCAATAATATTTTTAAGCAATAATATTTTTAAGAAACAATATTTTATACTAATCTGTCATCTTCAACATGCTTCAATAGCCAATGTCTTATCACAATCTTTAGCTAGAACCAAAGTGAACGACAACTGACAATAATTAAACAAAACAATAAAATGTTATATTTAATTTAATATTTAATGTAATATACCACCTCCAATATGCATACTTCAATATCCAATGTCTTATTCATGCTGGGTTAATGTTTAATGAAACAACTGTGGTAATAACACTTATTCTTTCCTGAATTTATTTTTGCATTACTGAACAGTTTGTAAAATAGGTTTTTAGGTCTTGATAGAAGGAAGGAAGGAAGGAGTTTTATTTAACGACACGCTCAACACATTTTATTTACAGTTATATGGCGTCAGACATATGGTTAAGGACCACACAGATATTTAGAGAGGAAACCCGCTATCGCCACTTCATGGTCTACTCTTTTTCGATTAGCAGCAAGGGATCTTTTATATGCACCATCCCACAGACAGAGTAGTACATACCATAGCCTTTGATATACCAGTCGTGGTGTACTGGCTGGAATGAGAAATAGCCCAATGGGCCCATCGATGGAGATCAATCCCAGACCATCCACACATCCCGTGTGTGCTTTACCACGGGGCTATGTCCCACCCCAGGTCTTGCTAGAATGCTTTTTATTTTTATTTAAGCAAACATTTTGAGGTAAAGAAATAAGGGGTCATATAAAAAGTAAATGCAAATAATAACTGAAAACAAAAAATCCTCATCCAGTGTCAGAAGTTAATTGTGTTACTAACATTCAATCAGATATTACTGACATTTAGTCCTACATGACTGACAATTCAATCCCACAGATCTTACAAAAAAATATACATTTTAAACAAGAATCAGATTAATACTTCCTAAGCTACCAAGATGTCTGTGCTCAGCCTATGTATATTTTTTTTGATATAGTGGTGACCAAGTGACTGGATGTCTTAAAAATAGTAGTCAAGCTGTTCTTTTAACAATATAGCATTTTTTCACAGATATAGAAATTGCATTAAAATACATGCAGATGTGAATAGTGGTGTGCAACCTTTACAGACATTAGGACAAATGCTCTAGGTGGAAATTTCACAAAACATTAATTTTTAAAAAGTTAGAAAAAGAAAGAAAGATTGCTTCCACAACAATAAAAATATAGCTGACATATATGTATAAACATCTATAAATACATAAAAAGGTTTTTAAATATTACTATTATGATTACTGAATGAATGAATGAATGAATGAATGAATGTTTAACAACATCCAGGCACAAAAAATACATCGGCTATTGGGTGTCAGAGAAAGGTAAAGAATGAATATTATGATTACTGAACGCAAACAAAAACACAAGTTCTTAAATAAAGCTTACCATTTGCGACATTAATGTAGTCAATGATCTTCTTTTCTACCTTTTCCTCAGTTTCATATCGCAAGAGATCAGCATATGCCAAACAATGGATTTTCCCAAGTGAACTGAAAAATGCTCGTCTTAGGAAAATGTCGACCTGCAAATAAGCTTTTGCTTTTAAAGGGACAGACCCTAGTTTTTAAACACCAAGGCATACTTTCACCTAGACCCTAGTTTTTAAACACCAAGGCATACTTTCACCTAGACCCTAGTTTTTAAACACCAAGGCATACTTTCACCTAGACCCTAGTTTTTAAACACCAAGGCATACTTTCACCTAGACCCTAGTTTTTAAACACCAAGGCATACTTTCACCTAGACCCTAGTTTTTAAACACCAAGGCATATTTTCACCTAGACCCTAGTTTTTAAACACCAAGGCATATTTTTCACCTAGACCCTAGTTTTTAAACACCAAGGCATACTTTCACCTAGACCCTAGTTTCAACAAATAAAAATGGACAGTAAGTTGATTAATTTATAAACCTGTAACAAATTTGGATACAACAGAGTGAAACAAGTGTCTGTGACGTTAAAATACCCTTAAAAATAGACTAAAGTGCAACTCCATAATCATTACTTCTCAAACACATGTGCGTTTTAAAAAAATATGAAAAATGCTTTTTGTGGTATTAGAAACACCAGGATGACCAGAAACACTTCGGTTGTACGAAAATGGATACTCTAAACAATAAAATATAAGTACATGTAATGTTTGATTTCAGTGATCATAAACGGCTCTAATAGTGAAAAATATGCCTTAGTGTTTAAAAACTAGGGTCCGTCCCTTTAATAATGGTATAATAGAATTAAATTTTCCATTATATTCATTACAGTTTAATGGCATCCCACTGGTCCAGACATACATGTGTACATTGTAGTAATGTGAGTTTGTTCTTCTCTCAATGAATGTAAAAAGAGAATATCACATAAGACGATGTCATTGGTAATTTGCATTACAAAGCCTTTTTGTTCCAGAACCAAAAAAGAATTCAAAACAAAATAACTACATTTCAAATTTAATGATAAGGTCTGTCTGTTATTTCTTTTAGGTTCATCTGGGTATGAACAAAAAAAGCATGGCCGATTCAGTTTCCACAAGCTTTTTTTGTCTGCATACTCTGATGAACCTGAAAGACTTAAAAGACAATCCTTATATGAATAAAATATAATTTAATAAATATAATATAATAAATAAAACAACACCCTGTGAATTACTATGACCTTTGATGTGACCCTCCCTTCAGAACAAAAAACCAACAAACAGACAGAAAAAAACTACAAAAACCCCGAACTACTCTATAAATCACACCAAATTTATTACATAAAATTAGCATTAAATGCAAAGTCAACAAAATCGGCCACAATTAACTTATGATCTTATTAGCATCTGCATGCTCAATAAACACAAAATGTTTCTGCTCATAATAGGTGATATCATTTATTTTTTACTGATGAGCTGATAGTATAAAGAAATTCTACTATAATTCATATATAATCTGACCAACTTTCTGCTAAGATAATTTTAATGTAAATTGCTTTACATTTCATGTTACTATTCATATTTGAGGTCAGTAATAAAATAATCCATTAGTAGTTATGGCTATGATACTTGATGGCAGAAAACAATTAGGGTAAATGTAATTGGACAATCATTTTGCAACATAAATAGAGGATCTGTCACAAGTGTTTTTTAATATGGAAAATAGCAACTGAGTCTATGTTAATCGATATTTGTCGAGGATCTGCCCAAGACAAATACCGATTAAAAAGATGAGGTTAATATTTTTCATATGAAAAAACACGAGTAGCGAATTCTATTTATCTTATGACACTTCTCAAATAACGTTTTCATTCAAAATTGAGTAAATCACAGAACTAAAGTCACCTCCATTGGTAATATTATGATTAGAACAAATCAGTTTGACGTCACACATTTTAACTAATCTTATGAAAACGTTATGCTCAAGTATACATGTCTTGTTGGCTTGTAAAAAAACAATGGCCTACAGTACTGACAGCAAAACATTATTACCTAGAGACCTTGCAAATTTGAATACCATTATTACACTAAATTATCACATGGGTTTATGACACGGATATCATGGTTAAGTTATAGGATACAATATATTACTCACCTCGTCAAAACTTGTTTCTGGTGTGCACAACAAAACCTCATCGGGTTGAGGCAGTGGTTTACTGGGATCTTTCATGTACAAATAAAGCACTGCATTCAGCATATCACCTACAAATTTGTATAATTTGACTGTAAGCGCTGATGATGAGTATAGAAGAAAATATTTTCTTGAAACTAAGCCTTAAAACTAAAAGTAGAATGTAAATTTCCAGCATGTTTCTTAAGAGTATAGTAACTCAAAGTTTTAAATATATGATGTCAAATTATATCTATATAAAAAGGATTAATCTTTTTTAACTGCTCCTCATTAAGAACTTAAAAGTTGAGATGATACAATAAAAAGATATTTGTATTAACCTTCCAGTGTGGAATTAATTTATTTTTATAATTCTTTCCAGAATACCTAGCTCAGTAAAGGGGGTAAGTTTTAGTCCAGTTGTTAGTGAGTTAAAATCAAACCTCATTGGCAGACCAATTTATTTTTTCCCAATTTCAACTAGTGCCATACAACATATATAAATTAATTAAAGGCTGTTAGTACACGTATGTGCCATCTTTTATGTGGAAAAATGTTGTGTCGAAAAAATGTAGCTGGTTCCCTCTGAAGATTATATATCATAATTAGCAATAGCTGATGATTAAGTAATCAGTGTGCTCTAGTGGTGTTGTTAAAACAAACTTTATTTAATTTTGCTCAGTCAAATACAATGCTAACTTAAAAAACCTCACTGAGATGCAAAAATATGCACAACATAAGATGACTGAATTTAATACTTACTATAATGCATAAATTAAAATAACCAATTTTAATACTTACTATTTTGGCAAACAATCAAGTTTGGTGTTCTTGGTTTTAGCTGAACAGGAAGTTTTCGATCTATACACTGGTCACCTATAAAATATTCAAATGAACATAGAGGTACAAATATTTCACCTAGAATCCCTCTGGTTAAGACATTGGTCAAAAGGCTGGTAGGTTCCGGGTTATTTCCCAGCTCTACACTCACAAAAATGTCTCTACCTATAGCCACTAACCATATTAACACTCAGTCTTGGACAGACAGCCCATATGGCTCAGGTATGTACCCAGTATGCATGAACCATAATTGAATAAAAGGACAAAACTCCAAGTTAAAATGAAATTAATATACCTAGAATAAAACAAACATAAAATTAGAATTAATATTTCCAATTCACACCATACACAATGATGCAATCCTGTATTCAAATATATGTAGAAGGTGTATTTGAAAAGAGAATATATTTTAACATTTTTACAGTTAATCAAATAATATAGACTACGTAAAATGTGAATCAAGAAGAGAGCCTAAATTACACTTTTGACTTTAGATACCAGGATAAGACTTTCTTACAAATCAAATTCTTTAAAAGTAGCATATATGACTAAATATATAAAATCAAATACTGAAAAGGCACCGTGTAGATCAGATTATTTCATACATAAAAATAGAAAAAAACAATGTACCTAGTTATTTCTCATGACAGAAAGTCCATAATTATTAAGATAAAATGTACAGGAAAAAGAAAAACCCCAACAACTTACAATGACAAACACCCTTACAAATGACACATAAATAATTAAACACTAGATTTTCAAGATTATTTTTTTAACTGATGAAATGACTGAAAAGTTGATAATTCTGTAATCGTTAATACTTTGATACAAACGTGTCCTGAATACTGACATGATAAAGCCAACTTGTGTAGAATGATTCCCAGATGTTCAACACTTAGGTAGTCAGCCACACTGGAGGATACAGAGCCCAGAAATGTTTTCCAGATGTGCTCAATATTCTTGGTGAGAGTTGCTGGATCGACTGATGTACTTTGTCTAAAAGCAAAGATAAATAACTATAACATCATCTGAGATCAATACATGGCTTTATGTACATTTATAGCTCAATGATGTTCTAAAAGTGAAACTATGAGCTACCGTAAGTTTGATAAGAGTAAAGTCTAACATGTAGGTCAAGGGCAGAATTAAATAACAAAATCTTGCTATTTTTATGCACATTAAAAAGTATCATGTTGGCAATGCATTTGCTTCAAATTTAATTACACTACATGCACCTTTATGACTAGTTTTATTTCTTGTCTACAATCAATGTTGGTCAGTGTAAAAGCATATTTTCTTCAAAAGAGCAGTGCAGATTCAAATATTAAAATTTAATGGGCATATCTTGCAT
Source organism: Gigantopelta aegis (assembly GCF_016097555.1). Taxonomy (NCBI): domain Eukaryota; kingdom Metazoa; phylum Mollusca; class Gastropoda; order Neomphalida; family Peltospiridae; genus Gigantopelta; species Gigantopelta aegis. The sequence goes on along the minus strand of NC_054702.1, from coordinate 11,361,266 downwards.
CTGAATCAAAACTTCTAACATTTAGGCATGTGTATAAAAACACTACAACTACACATAATATAAATATCTTTGCATAAACTATGGCAGAAATGTGAAAGAAGTACATTACCCCAACTTGTATAATACCGTGTTTTGATTTATCTGAATGTAATAACAAATTTACCTAAACTGTTCTGGAAGATTCTGTACTAACAAAGCAGCTCTAGATGCAAATGAACTTTCCTCTGAGGTCCACCCAGAAAACCGCTCTTCAGAAGCATCTGAAGTTGCTTCAACTGGATCCACTGTAGAAGACTGGAATTCTTCATCTTGACAATGTTCCAAACACCATACAACTCCTGTAAACAAAAAATAATCCATGTCTTCAGTTGAAGCCACTTTGTAAATTAACTCACAGATGCAAATTACAAGAATAATGAATGGTTTGTAATCAAAGTTCAGTGATACACAAATAAATGATCTCCTTAAGATGGATAGAAAAACCACTGAAACAAAAAAGACATTCCAGTAGCATGTTAGCAAGTGTAACTAGTTACAGAGATCCGAGGGCAAACAAACCTGAATCTATATCAGCCTGATCTTCAACATGTTTAAAAGCAGCTTGTGCTAAGGTCTCAGTAAATCCATTTTTAATTACTTCCTGTATAAAGTTTTGCTCAACGTCCACATTTTGCAGTGGTGCATCTTCTGATTCATAATGGGCTGACTCTTCTGTCTTCTCTATCTGGAATATTTCATCTTTAGCACTTTGCATAGCATGCTGTATGTCTGACATGGAACATTCTGACTTGATCAGTGACAGCAGTGGAAATACCAAGTCTGATGGCTCCACATTGGTTCCAATCTTGATCAGCTCTTTCTGTAGAAAAACCAGTTGGCTAATTGTGAAGAAATTCAGCTCTAAATACTGGTCACGTTTGTCACTTAAATATTTCAACCACTCCATGTGGCAATCCTCAAAAACATTTGCCAAAGCATTTATGAAGTCTTCAAGTTGATGATTCCGTCGGTAGCCTTTCAGTGGTTCAGAGCTTTCACCAAAACTCAAAATGGCACAAGCATAACGAGACTTTTCACAAAAAAACTCTGCATTCCAGCATTTGAAGAGAACACAACCATCTGAGATGAGTTTGATGTAGAACTTAGCCAGTCGCACAATGCCATCTAAAATCTGAAATGTATCAAACTATGAGAATTAGAATTAATTAAATTAAATCCTTCTTAAATTAAACTGATCTGATAAAAGTCTAGATTTGAAATAAAAACAAATTTCAGGGTTCATACACCCTTTTCAAGTTGATTTTCCATAACTTTCCATGATCCAAATAATAAGTTCCATGACCAGATGTTTATCGTTTAATTTTTAGTGATGAACTTATACATGTACATGCGGATATTTGTATTAAAACAGTAAAATCAGTTTAGGCCCAAAACACACCAACACTGGGTCTTGATCTGTCAAACACCATGTATTTTGATGTCTGGATCTGTAACTCATATGTGTTTTCAAATATATTAACTGATCTCGTATGTTTAGATAGTTTCTTCTGTAAACACCAACAATAATTATCAGCATCCTACTTTGATTGATATACATGTACATGTATATATATATCCTGTTGTTTATTATAAAAAAAAAAAAAAAAATTAAAAACAGCAAGCACAGGTTGCAGCTGCCAGTCTGGCAATGTAAGCCTTAGGTGGCAAAGAACAGTTAATTGTTTCTCAGGTGTATGCATTACACGTGAAATGTAATTTAATAAAAGCATTACAATACCAGTCGTACGATTAATTATCTGTATGCATTACGCTTGCAATGTATTGTAATAGTAGCAAGACAAATACCAGTCAATTGACTAATTCTAACTAGAACCAGTTCAAGACTTGTGCTTCTAGACAACGATCAGATTTACCAATTTAAGAATTATACATATTATTAAAACTTTATCTCTGGGTGTCTTTGTTTTTTAGGGTGGAGTCAGGGGCAGAACCAATATTATGATTTTCCATGGCTTTCTATGACCTTTTATTGAAAATCATAGTTTTCACGGTTTTCTAGACATGGATTTTTAATCTCAAATTCAATGACTTCCACATTTTCCATGATGAGTGCGAACACAGAAATTTATAAATGTTTTGGCATTACTGCCCAAAAGGATATATGAAACTTCAATATATCAATGTTTTACAGTACTCCAAGTTATACATTTTGTTTCTTACCATCATGAACTGGTCAACAGTTTCTTTCCCTTTTTGAGCTCTTCCTGCCACCAACATGAGACGACTTTGAAGATCCACCAACTGATTATAGGAGTATTTCCTGACAACATTTTTGACATCACCTGCAGCACAATCTGGCATCACATGCAGACTGATGACATTGTCAAAATCCTGAAAATAAACAATTTCTATTTAAAGATAATGGACAATTTCAGCTATTCAATGTATTATAACTTCTTTTCCGTTGAAAACAAAGGTTTTAAAGGCTTTAAATGGGTAAAATATCGGAGCTAAAAAAACAAGCATTCTGAGAGAATGCTGCTAAAGCAATACATGTCCCCTACTGGGCCCAACAATGGTACCAAATTCAAGACAGTCTTTTTAAAGGTATATACAAAAATTATGTTAATTAACTCTTTCATCACGACAGGCTGGTATACCGGCTAGCGATATCCAGTGCCTATCAGCACGACAGGCCGGTTTAGTGGCTTGTAACACCTGTTCATATTTGGCGCCGAGTGACGCGTCAATATTATAATTAGAAAAATCTCGCGCGACCATAGCTGCCATGTTACACACTGTAATGGCTGCGCCCATGTTCTAGCGAATTTTGAATGAGTTTTTTCAAGTTTATACTGATATTCTGACTGTAATTAAACATGAACCGAGGTGACGAAATTTCGTCTGTTGAAAACAATGGTTGCGATTCAGATGACGGGTTTTCCGATGATGAAATGTGGGATAATATGGACTTTGGTGTATTTGATTTAATCGAGATTGGCGATTGTGAACGAAATGTCATTCAACATGGCAATTTAGAAGAAAATGATACCAATGACGAGTTACAAGATGACTTGCCACTGTTTTACCACGTGCCTGAGTTTACCTGGACACATGAGCCATATTCGGTTACCTGCAGATCAACGTTTACTAAAAATCTGGGGCCCGTAAAAGTGTTTGACGTCAACACAAACGCCATAGAGTACTTTTCGCTATTTTATTCCAATACAGTGTATGGAAAAATTGTGTAATTTACCAACATGAATGCCAAAAAAAAGCGTGATACAGATCCTGCTAACAACAAAGGTGTGTGGTATGATGTTTCTGTTGATGAAATGAAAGCTTATTATGGCTTGTTAATTTTGCAAAAGCATTGTAAATATATTTTTAAAATTATAACTGGAATGTTAATTAATTAATTATCCAACAAGAAAAACATTTGTACTGTTGTTTTTTTAAATTACCAGTCCTACCTACTCAAATAGGTGAGTAATATGCATAGTTTACCTGTAATTACCAGATTTATACCTGTTGAATATAACATTTTTAAAGTATTATTTTTTTTATCTAGACAGCCGTCCATTCACCTTTCTGGAAATGTATAGCCTATAACTAAAATTAATGATAAAACAAGTGGTTTTATCCTTTAACAAACATGATCATAAATCTGCTATTTAAACTCAGTGTGCAGGGAAGGTCAAGGCTGTAAAACTTAGTGGTGAAAGAGTTAAGAAAGTTAAAGTTTGTTTTGAACAACACCACTAGAGCAAATTGATTTATTAATCATCGGCTACTGGAAGTGAAACATTTGGTAATTTTGACATATAGTCTTAGAGAGGAAACCGGCTAAATTTTTCCATTAGTAGCAAGGGATCTTTTACATGCACCATCCCACAAACAGGATAGCACATACCACAGCCTTTGATATAACAGTTGTGGTGCACTGGCTGGAAGGAGAAACAGCTCAATGGGCCAACCAACAGGGTTCAATTGTAAACTGATCATGCATCAAGCGAGTGTTTTACCACTGGGCTACATCCCACCCCATGAAAAAACTCAAGTTGGTTTAAACATAATTTATGGTGTTTTTCTGTATGTTCAATATATTAGTCAAAATATGCCTGCAGTTTGATTTACATACCAACTGCGGAAGTACTGTATTATCATTAATGTTTCCAATGTGATACACGCCCTTGGAGTTGATCATTTCAGCTTGAGACAAAGAGGTCACCTCCACAGAACCATGGGACTGGCTCACCTCCTTCAACCATTCCAAATGTTGTGCTGTGTCTCGCTTAAATGTTTAAAACGATAATAAAAGTAAAACATTATACCATAATATTGCTTATTATTACATTAACATACAATGTATATGCTTTAATTTGGGACCTTTGTAATATTTGCATGATTATGACTATAAAAGGGATCATAAACCCCAATTTGCAAATCCTTATTAAATGTAGCCAAAGAGACTAAATGAAGACAATATTTATGAAAGTTAAATACTTGTAATATGGAATTAATATTATACTGGGATCGTATAACTACTATAACTGAATTGTTCAAAAAAATAAATCTCAAAGTATGACAAGAGTAATGTGTGCGGTGAGTAAAGCAGCTATATGTAATGTCCCATTTTAAAATCATCAAGAGGGAACTGCCATTAAACATGTTAAACATCCTGCATAAGTTCACAACAATGTTACAAAAAAAAGTCCAGACCCTTTAAAAGAAGCAAACATACTGTAAGATGCAAAATTGTGAAAAAGATTGCAAGAACATGTTTATTTTACATTATCATAAGAAATTACTGAAATATCTTAAAGGGACTGACCCTAGTTTTTAAACACTAAGGCAAATTTTTCACCTAGACTAGTTTCAACCCGTAAAACTGGATACTAAGTTTGGTTAATTTACAAACCTATAACAAATTTGGATACAACAGAGTGAAACAAGAGTATGTGATGTTGAAATACCCTTAAAAATAGACTAAAACATGACTCCATAACCGTTACTTTTCAGATGCACATTTTTAAAAATATGAAAAATTCAATAAAATATAAGTAATGTTTGATTTCTGTGATCATAAATGGCTCTAACAGTGAAAAATATGCTGCAGTGTTTATAAACTAGGGTCTTTCCCTTTAAAGCACAGTTATCATAACCAATGTTCTTAGACTACAGACACATATTGACACACACACACACACAAACACACGTACATGTATGAATATATCTTGAACAACAAAAGAAAAGCAAATATTAATTTAGTTTATATTTATTTAAAATTATTCAGTATTAATCCCATTTGTTTTTGTAATTATTAAAATTAATAAACAGAATATGCCTTGTGAACACTTTAGGCCTATTTTGACACTTTATTTACCAATTTGAAATTAATTTTATCCAAAAAAATAGTTTTATGCATTCACATTTCTTTTGTTGTTCAGTATAGCTACCTCCCCTCCAATAAACTAAAAATCACACACGAAAACCCCTCATCCCTTACCAACTTTTGTGGAAGATCTGGGTTAGTCTGTAGTTCTCTCCACATTAATTTGCATCTTTCAAAAAATTTAGCGTAATCACATTGCTCATCACAGTCAAACACTAGTGGAGCATAGCCTGTGGTTGCAGCATGTAGACAGTTCACTTTATGAATCTCAATGTCCCCCTCTCCAGCAGAAATGTAAGCCAGATCCACAAACACCTTCAACTCTTTCAAACCATCTGTTGTTCAAGAAGACATATTTAGTCACATATACAGTTAGACCAGATTAATTGTGACCCCATGTGTCTGGAATCCCTTGCACCTTATATAGATGGTTAAAAATCAATGTCAACTATTTGCAAATTAATTCATTAATAGCTTCTGTGGCAAAACAAAATGCAAAATAAAACAGCAATATGCTGGGATTTGTATGATTTATTACAACAGATCATTTAATCACAAGCAACAAAAGTAATTTTTTTGTTCCTTTTTATTGTTAATTCTTAATGAAAGGCAGGGTTGAAAATTATCATGAAAACCATGGTTGCAAGCATGCAAGGCCAGTTGAAGAAACATCTTACTGGCCCTTCTCATATTCAACTAGCCCTCCTTATCACAGTGAAATTTAACTGTGCAGCCAAATTCAAAACTAGAATGTTCTTTGTTAAATAATAATTATGTGATGACCTTATATAGTCTGTTTGCATCAAAAGGAAACCAATAATAAATACTAGTCAATGAATAAAGTTAAAATTTATATAAACACATTTTATTAAGTTTTAAACCCATACCAACTGACATTTTTTTTATAAAGAAGACAAAATTCTAGAACAGCCAAGGTATGCAGCTTGACTTGCATTGTTTCTGAAGTAAAATATAATGCCATACAAAGAGATAGTATAGGTTTAAAAATTAATAAATTAATGTTTTCATATGAATTTTATCTTTATTCATTATGAAGCTACATACATGCCAATTCATCAGATCCCTTTTCACACAAACGGACAATAGTCTCAAAATGAATATTTTTTGCCTCAGTAAAATGTAATAATGTGTGAGTATACGTGTGCATGCAACGAGTGTGTGTATGTGTGTGAGAGAGAGAGAGAGAGAGAGAGAGAGAGAGAGAGAGAGAGAGAGAGAGAGAGAGAGAGAGAGAGAGAGAGAGAGAGTTTGTGTGTACCAAAATATACAATGTACTTTTTTTTTTTTCATATTACAAAGCATAAAAGCGTACTTATTGTTTATTACAGTAATCTTTGGACAGTTATGTCATCATGTAAGTTTTGGTGTCAGACTAGATCTGATATGTTCGTATTTCATGTTCTATGTCTTCGTAAAATTTGTAAAATTCTTAGTCGCCCTTAGCCAATAAAGGTCACCATAGACAGAGTATGACAAATATTTTGAAGTCACTAGCCACAGGGCTAGTGGGTTTGTGAAAAACACTAGCCCACCAAGATAAAGCACTAGACCAAATTCCTGATCAATTATAACTGGATTTTTATATAATTTTTGTAACATTACACATTTAAGAGTATAACAGTAAAATAAAACAAACACTTAAATCATGTTGTAACTTTCAGTTTTTTGTCGTGTTGTATGTTTGGTTTGTGTGATCCATCGTCATTGTTCCGTTTTCGCTTTTGCCCTCCCACCGGGGAAAAATAATTGAGCAAACTCATGGTTGATATCTAAACCCACTATCAAAATAATTAAATTTAAATGAGGGTACGACAGTGTGACACACGGTAATAGATGGTTCAGTATATTCGGTAGTGGGTTATACATTTAGGGCCCTACTATTTATGTCGCCAGGAACGGTGATGCCAATTGTTCAGATACAGGGCATTATCCCGTGTTAGACTGATATCAAAAGAATGTAACGGCGACATCTAATCCCTTGTTAATTGGTGAACAAAAAAGGTATTATCTTGTATCGGCAGCTGTGATGCATTATCATTATGATCATGATTATCAGACCGCTACACGTAATAGGCCAAGCAGAGTCATTGCATGTGCGGTTACCATTAAAGTAAATTGTTTTCCTGATTGCCGATAACCACATGTCAGCGAAGTGTTAAATTAGAACACAATAGGTAAATTAAACAAACACTGAAATTCAAAGCATGACTGGGGTTTACTTGATTGAGATTAACCTGCCGTCGCGATCGATGGGTGATTTCCAAGTTCTTAGCCTAAAACATATGTGCGAGATTAACTACCACATGATGTGTCCAACCAATCAAAACACGCATATCATTAGACTTATTTCCTGTGCCAGAAACTTGAAAGGGAAAAGTAATCAATGCATGCTGTAACTGTGGCGATGTAGAGATAGCATGTTACTGCAGTTTGCAGACCTAGTTCAAGTGGATTATTATTATATACTCTTCAAAAAAAGTAACGCAAAAATGAAATTTTCCTAATAAATATGGATGTGTGGAAACATTGTGTTTCGAACGCTAAGTATGTTGTGTAATGGAGCGTACCAAATGCATTTTCACCAGCAAAGTTGTTCGGAATTTGATGACCTTGAAAACAGGTGTGAAAAAGTTAACAATCGCAAAACCGCACCTGCGGTCAATTCAGCGATTTGAACGGTCGGCATGGTGTGCACGTGCAAGAGGCACAAGAAGCCCTATAAAAGTGCAGGGTTCAGGACTTAGCTGTACTCAGTTTAAAACTGTCAGCGTAGCTTTCACAATGCCAAGACTGAATGAAGCACAGAGGAACAACGCCGTCGGACAATTGGAAGCAGGCGAATCCCAATCAGAGGTTGCGAGGCTTTTCAATGTGTACCCTAGCACCATTTCAAGATTATGGATCCGCTACCAGGCGCATGGATCAACCCGTGACCTTCGCAGATCCGGTAGACCACGTGTCACCACTCTTGCCCAGGATCGCTACATCCGGTTGCGCCACCTATGCCAAAGGACGACCACGGCTACCTCCACTCAATCTGCAATACCGGGACTGCGTAGGATCTCTGACCAGACTGTCCGGAACCATCTACGAGAGGCAGGATTGCGACCCAGACGTCCTGTTAGAGGCATGATTTTAACCCAGCAGCATCGACAGCTTCGACTACAATGGTGTCAAGCACACAGGGTATGGCCTCAAAGACGATGGAGACACGTGTGGTTCAGCGACGAATCGCGATTCATGCTCCGCAGACAGGATGGAAGGGCACGTGTCTACCGCCGAAGAGGTGAACGTTTTGCACGCAATTGCATACAGGAAGTGGACAGATTTGGTGGAGGAAGTGTGATGATGTGGGCAGCCATCTCTTACAACGCCAGGACAGACTTGGTGCACATCAGGGGGAACTTGATAGCACGGCGCTATGTGGACGAGATCTTGCGCCCGTACGTCGTCCCCAACATGGCCAACGGCAACACTGTTTTCCAGCAGGACAATGCCCGTCCTCATACAGCGTGCATCACCACAGCCTTCCTAGCAAACAACAACATCAATGTTCTTCCATGGCCCTCCAAATCCCCAGATTTAAACCCAATCGAGCATTTGTGGGATGAACTGGATAGACGTTTGCGACGACGACAACCCCAACCTCAGACACTACAACAGCTGGCTGCCGCTTTGGAGGCCGAGTGGTCTACAATTCCGCAGGATGTCATCCGTCATCTGATTGCTTCGATGGGCAGGAGGTGTCAGGCAGTACTTGACTCTCATGGGGGTCACACTCGTTACTGACTGTACGTGACGTCAAACGGGACCTTGGGAACTTGGATGGCTGTTACAACAGCCTCTGTCAATGTTGTTTATCTGTGTCAAATTGCAAGTTTCTGCCATGTTTCTTTCATGTATTAAACGATTTAGAAACATACAATGAAAATCTGGCTTTGCGTTACTTTTTTTGAAGAGTATATACTGATTGCATTGTTGATATTATTCAATGACTAATGTTACAATCAAATTTATTAAATGAAATTTCAGCCGAGAGAAAAAGAAAAAACAACAAAAAACACGATCGAGCGATAAGGGGGTGGTTTTGCATTTCTCACTAGCCCGAACTTAAAAACCACTAGCCACGGACAGCTAATTTTCAACCCTGGACAGGGTGCACTGTATTCACTGATTCATACTTTTTTCTCCTTTACAAAATTAAATGAAGAGTATTTTCACAAAACATTAAGTCAAAAATTGGAAAAAATGGAAAACAATCACATATATTACTTGTTTGATATACTGGAAATGGTACCCCAATATATATACATGTAGTTGTAACTGAAACATGAAACATCAGTTTTTTCAAATTGACTTGACAAATTAAAAAACTATACTCTTCAAGTATGAATAAATGTGTGCATGTACATTTTGGACATGATGATTGAGCAGAAGACATTTAGGCCTTGGATATTTCAGACTACGATGTTTTGGCCAGGCCTTTTATAAGGGGCCAACATATGATTAAATAAAGACTCTTTTGATTTGAAGTTCTATTTGTGCATTTATTGTTGATAACAAATTATCAACTGCTTCTCAGATATGCTGTATGTATGGTGTCTGAATGGGAAAACTCCAATATATGGCTGACTTTTGAAATAACAATTGTCATCTTCCATAAATGTGTGTAGAACATATGGTACATGACAAACATAACACAAAGGGTTTTTTATGCAATTAATGAATAATGGATCATATTAACAACCATTTATATTGTGAAGTGGATCACAGATTTGTCATTGCGTTTCATGGACATTTAATTATGTAATCATATTGATTCAAACATGCTCTCCATGTATTAATTCCTAATAACAAGTGTCCTGGTATAGGTTCTGTAATATACTTCACATGACTTTCATCGCAAGTGAAATAAATACATTACAAACCTTTCATGGACTTTCTTAGCCAGTCAACAAGAGGTTTGCTTTCTTTGAATGCCGCCAAGCTTTCAATCTGTTTGTCAGTGACACTTTCCAGTAAGCTGCAGGTTTCTAGAACAGATTGGTCCATATCTTTCATTGCTACGTTTCCACGTTTTGTCTGAAAAAATTAAAATAAAATAAAAATCAATCCCAACACATATATATCTCGATAACTCTCAAAAGACATTGGTTATACATGTACTTAATTTTCTTAAGAAAAATATATATATGTACTGCAACATTATTTTATTTTATTCCAAGCAACTAATGTTGACTATTCTGTATTATTAAGTACATGCCAAGTATACTTAAACATAAAATTATCTTGTATTTTTCAATTGTTCCAAATACAGGCTTTTCCTTAGTGTTAAATTTAATTATGTGTTGCTCAAACAAGTAATTAAATAACTGTATGTTTATTTAGCTAAAAAGACAAAGGTATTACTTTCGTACTAGCAAAAAAAAAGTCTACATGTACCGGCCTGTATACATACACTTCATGGTTAATTAATATCTGGAATGTACAGTGCACTGTCTTATTTTATTGAACAAAATAATGTTTAAAAGTAGCAGTTACAGAGAGTGATGATGATAACTAGTTTAACGTGCCCATATACCACTAGGGTTTCGAACACGCCCATCCCGAGTCCGACCTCCGATAAGATCGGTGGCCTGACTCGGAATTCTGTGTGTGTGGGGGGGGGAGGGTAGTTGAAAATGGGCGGAATTTTGAAAATAGCAATTAGTAAAAAAGTTAATAGAACAAATAAAAAAAAGAAGAAAAAAGTTACAAGCCAAAAATAAAAAGAATTGACTGCTCGGCCGAATATTTATATAATTTGGAGCATTTTAGAAGGACAGTCCAAAAATAAATAAGAGAAAGAAGAGAGGATCGGACTATTTAATAATATTTAAAAAAGAAAGTAATTTTGACATAAAATTTTGAAAGAAGTTCTAAAAGTTTAAAGTCCGATCTATATGTCCACGTGAGTGGCCTCGTTAAGGCCATTTGGGTGCACAGCTTATAGGGACAAGATGGGTTGCATCCTGTCAAGAAAACCCCTAGATTGACAGTCATTAGACGTTGAAGGTGTAGTGCTGTGCTGAAATACAGATCTTGAGAAGCCAGATCCATCTGAACGAGAGAGAGTATCAGACTAGGGTATAGTCCAATCATCATGGGTTGGTATAGTGGTGCGGACAGGCCCGACTCCGGAAGATACGAGATGGTATCACTATAAAGCAAAGTAAAGTCTAAAAAAGAGTAGTAGGGGCCGACCCCGCTTTCTATTTCTTCTTAGAGTGGGGCGGTCAATCTTCCAGTGCTGCTAGGACAAGCTCGGACATGTAGAGACTAAATGCGAACAACTGTGGCATTCTGCAGAATGGCCGTCATACAAGACACGAAAAAACAAGTCGACATAGTCTGCCAGAGAAATAACGTGGAGACAAGGAATCTCGCTAAAAAGAATCCAACCTGGTGGTGCAGGCTGTCGAAACAAGAAGCGTTCCAGCATTCAATCAGTTCCAATGGCCGCATACATCCCAGTAGAAAACTTCATCTCGATGACAAAACCAACAAAATGAAGGATCCCCAAGTCGAGCACACGAAAGCACGTGCAGTGTGCACGAGCAAAACAAACACGTCTTACCTTATCAAGCGCCAGACTGGGAATGTTACAGAGAGTAACATGTTTTTATGAAAGCAAGTACTTTATGTTTTGAAGAAACCATCATGTACAGGTATATACTGTAGCGTTCCTGGTTTTCAGTCTGTCTATCTTTTCATATTTTCCTTGGTTATTATATTCAGTTAAGATTCTGATTATATCTCTTACTAATTACATTAACAGCATGATCTAACTCTACTCACTTATGAATATCAGGAACGTTATTTTCTCATTGCTACAAGGGATAATACAATAAGTGTCGTGCAACCGTTTTAAATGTTGTCGGCAGAAGTCCGTGCAAGAGTGTGGCCTGACTGAATCAATCAATCAGGTTGGTCAGGTTAGATCATTTTTCGACGCACGTTATTCATCCCCACTTGCGCTCGGGTTGTTTTTCTGTGAGGTTAGTTTTTGTGTGCTGTGTTGTTTTTCGTTTTATATATATGTAAACATGTTTGCTTCCATTCCTAGCTGTCTGCCCATTTAAACATACGTTTAACCAATGTATATCTTATAAGTTTCGGTTATTAAAATTATAAATTAACTACGTAAAGTGAGTCAGGCAATGACCCGTGTTACGTGTAAGGTGTAATCGTCCCATATATAATTCCGTGTTTTTACCGTGCACGAACTGTCCGCTTAATCGTTTTGGCTGAGTTAGAGAACGGACGACCCGTCTGAATAAATTAAACCTGATTAAATTAGGATCTCGTTGATTTTAATAAGCGGTCTTCATCATTGTCGATGGTTTGTAACCCCATTCCGAATAAGTGAGTCCTAATTATATGGATTAACGACTACTTTAATAGGGTGTTTTGGTTAAAAATAGCTTTGAAGGGGGCTGTCCAATATATATGATTTAACGGAGTTCGTGTACACCGGCATGGATGGGTAATTGTGTAAGGTGTAGATACTAATTATTTGGTGTGTGCAGTCCTGCAGATGTAAATTTAATTCCGCGAATATTCTCTTTGTCGGGATTATCCACGACACATTCATACACGTCCCTAAATATAAATATTTATTTGTATGGATATGTGGGTGTAAATTTACTTATTTAGTGGTAGTCAATTCATATATGGATTCTTAGAGGACTACCATACATATTTGTTATTTGTTTGTACTCCCTCGAATAAATGTGTAATCTGTTTATTTGTTAGTTTGGGTTTTCTGTGCTAGTCAAGTCGGTCTGGTTTATAGTAATTTCAGCCTTCTAGAGAATTATTAATAGACTCTTAGTACCAGCAAAAGTCTACAACCGAAAGGGGTAGCCGAACCCGTGGTCCCCAGATTGGGACCCGAAAAGTAAATTTCATTACAAGTGGAACCTCCGGCGGGACCCGAAAGTAAATTTCATTACAAGTGGAGCCGACGTAGGGACCCGAAAGTAAATTTCATTACAATACTATATAATTTTAGTTATCGCACAGACCTGCTAACCAGAAACAAGTTACAATGTGCAGCAAACACAGGTCAGTCTCTTTAAGCAATTTAATATATACATACCAGATTCAGAATTGCGTGGATTGGCTTGAAATCACCTTCAAAGCCAAACAACTGCTGAATATTCAAAATTTCAGAAGCAGTCTTTCGACTCTTATTCAGAATTGAGAAGGTTTTTAGTTGCTGTATTCGTTCTTCCACCCAATGAGATGGGACATTATCATCATTCATCAGTGTAAACTCATGTCTGATTTTTTCATAATTATCATGGAAGTTGTCAACATGCTTATGAATATCCTGAAACGATATCGTGCCATTTCTTATGTCCTTGCTCAATGCATCCCATTTTTGTTTAGCAAATTTCCACATAAGAAGAACAGAGTCTAAACTGTCACTGAGTGTATCACTATTTCCTTCCCGGTGCCACATTGTCTGGAACAATCCACTTTGCATCAGTTTTTCCAGATGAGGAATAACCAAAAGAAGGTTATGAGGAATACAGAACATATTCACTGATGGTCGATATGTAGTAATATCAAATTTGTCTTGTGTTTTGATAACAGCAGGATGATCAACAAGTTTATCAAGTTGTTTTTCGTTCATTGTGGCTAAAGTCTCAGACACAATTCTTGCTATCTCTGCAGTATTTACTAAAATTAAAATGTTAAGCATTAAGACATGATATTCAATGCATATATTATTAACTACATGTATAACCCTGCTGATCCTAGTTTTTAGGCAGGGTAATTTATTTTAAACTAATACCTTCCTTAATGTTAACTATATAATAACTTCTTCTTTTTTGACAAATAATAAATTTTATGTTTCTTGTCCTTGTGTTTATAATAGCTAGCTCAAAATGCTGTAACTGGGAAAAGTTAGCAAATGTGAGAATTGTTTGAAAACAGGGTTGTCTGCTAAGAATATTTCAGATTTTTAGAAAGTTAAATTTAGGTCAGATAGAGAAGTCGATTAATGACCTGTCTAATATTGTGGTTAATTTGATTGACTACTGTCATGAATGAAAAGAACATGAATTTTGTTTTGTACAAAAGTTGATGGAAATGTCAATACAGTTCACCACAGTGTTGCAACTTCAAACAATTTTGGTGAGTTTGATTTTATTTGTTTAAACAATGAAAACCTGAATAAGCCTCTTGGTAATGAGAGAATAGGGCAGTGCATGACCCCAGTATTCTACCAGTACCCAGTATTCGACCAGTGTATTTAATTATCATACTTGATTAAACTGAATAGAATATATATTTTCCCAAAATATTTTGAACATAAGCAACAGGGTAAACAGACCTTGCCTTTTAAGGTGCGCGAGTGTGATCACGCTCGTACAGCGCACGTAATTTCAATCTGGCGAGTGTGAAAAATAATGCACGTTACACTTAACAAACAGCGCATGTAAAATAATTTTGTATATTGATTGCCACTACCGGTATTTACCTTATGTAGCTGATAGAAAGATCTGTTTAATAATACCACAAAAAAATGTTACGTGGATGGTTGCGTTCATTTAAGATTTTAATATATGACTAGTACTTATCTTTGCTGTACAAATAGGAAAGCACAGGTTTAATAGACATCTTAGAAGACATACCAATCCGATCAAAATGTCTTTGCCTATTTCATTTTGTGTTAATTAGAAACAGTCCACTTTTGTACGGTAATAGATCACAACGTCTGGTAAGGATAACTCATTTATACTGTTCATATAGTTATGACAAAAAGAGAAAAGGGACTGCATTAAATAGTGGCTTTTGTAGCCTACACATATGAATTCGTTACGGAAATCAGCTAAGTCGGTAAAATTGTCTCAATTACTTCATAACTGTTAGCCTACAAAGCTTACGTGAGGTCCCTAAAATGGCACTCGCGTAATTTTATACTTTCTTTAAAAAAAAAGAAATGAAATTTAGACGGAATAATAACAAGAAGGAAAAGAAATGATAATAGGTATGTGGGAATAAGCCTAGGTATTTTTTTTACTTCTATTATTTTTCTTTTATATCTTTAAAAAAAAAATCAAATTAAACTCAAATATTTCAGCCAGAGGTTAATGAATGTGCATATGTTATTTATATATGTATATATGTACACACTATAGCAACAGTAATCAATGATCATTGCCGACTATTTAATTTTTGTTTCGTTTGTTAGAAAGTCACAGACCATGTGACTGGAACATGATTTGATGTGCAGTACTCTGTGGCATATTGACCAATCAGAGCTATCGGGGTCAGATTATTTTTACTCCTGGAATTCTGCACGCACACGCTGGTCTACTTGACAACTTATTATGCATTGATGATGGTGTCTACAATTATGGTGGAGGGTTTATTACCTTTATTATGGCATCCCACGTTTGGAATAAAATCCTTTGTAATGACAGATTTTGTCAGAATTTTTTATTTTTTTTTTATCAACAACATTGGGGACATTCTAGATCAATGGCGTAATGCTGTCAAAGCCATTCGTAACTTATAGTGGAAGGTCAAATGACGTGTTACAAAATATTGAGGGAGGGAGGGAGACTGGTTGCGAAATTGTTGAATTAAAAATGCCACGTGAATGTCAATGTCCCAACCAACACTATCAATTGAAGTCATTGTAGGGCCTACGTTTCACGAGTTATTTAAAAAAAAAAATTAATATGAGTCGTTAGTGCACACCTGAGATGCTTGGGTCGTAGTTCATGAACCACCTCCTCGGAACCAGTGGGTTTTCCCATCCCAACCATCTTAATTATGTTAGTTGTATATAATAATGAAATTCAAGACAAATTGATTCCTGTATAAGTTTAGCTGCACGCTCATCAAACCATCTAACACTGAAAAGGTATATATAAGATTGTGTGCATCAAATTATCTGAATAGTATATATTGTAATTAAAAAACTCAAATTGTCTCCATTAGTGTAAACATGTCATAATTATATTTCTATAGTACTATTCCTGAAACTTTTTAATAAATTATAACTCCATTCCTGAAAGGGAAAATAAGTCAGACTACACTAATGAACCAAACAATATAAAATTAGAAGAAAACATTATTGGTTTATTGCGACATATATCTCTGCATTTACATGTACCAATTAGAAAGAAATGTTTTATTTAACGACGCACTCAACACATTTTTATTTACGGTTATATGGCGTCAGACATATGGTTAAGGACCACACAGATTTTGAGAGGAAACCCGCTGTCGCCACTACATGGGCTACTCTTCCGATTAGCAGCAAGGGATCTTTTATTTGCGCTTCCCACAGGCAGGATAGCACAGACCATGGCCTTTGTTGAACCAGTTATGGATCACTGGTCAGTGCAAGTGGTTTACACCTACCCATTGAGCCTTGCGGAGTACTCACTCAGGGTTTGGAGTCAGTGTCTGGATTAAAAATCCCATGCCTCGACTGGGATCCGAACCCAGTACCTACCAGCCTGTAGACCGATGGCCTGCCACGATGCCACCGAGGCCGGTTTATATGTACCAATTACTTCATAAATTAATAATGCTTGGTTTTCACTCGCCTTAACATTTTTAGGATTGCAATTTTTCACTCACCTAAGCGTTTTGAGGTGTGTGATTTCTCACTCACCTTTGTTTTTCAAAAGCCAAGGACTGGCATAGCAGACGATAACCATGTGAATGAACGTATTGATATTATGAACGTCGGCCATTTTAATAGCATGCTATTACACCATCTGTTGGATGGTGTAATAGTATGCATCCGTGAACATTTGCAATACTTTTAAACCATTTGAAATCTTTGAAAATGTCTTTAATGTTTTTATTTATAATCAAACAGCTGGCAATGCAATGTGACCTCAGTCATTATAATTTTGATCACGTGACCACGTGGTCAAATAATGACATATGATAGAGAGGGTTGCCCCAGTACAATAGAAAAGTTTGAGAATACATTCCCACAATAAACTCCCAAGAACCATATATGTACTACTTTTATGTCTTTTGATGCTGTTTGTCAGGACTTACACAATTATATTTTATTTTATTTTCAGTCTAATATCATTATCTGTAAATTGAGATGGGACCAAAGAGACTGTTCATCAGAAAGTAATGTGTGCGTGTGTGAATGTGTATACAAGCATGTGCATGCATGCATATATGCTTGAATATGTGTTGCAGTTGTTAAAATCAACAGTTTTTGGATTTAGTTGTTTGATATATGTTGCATTTACTATAAAATAAATTTCAAACTTTAGTTTTTTAGTCAGTTAGAAAGTGGTCAAATACTGGGTCATCTGGTCAAATACTGGATACTGTTCCTTGCGACACTAAAACCTACTCTATAGTTGGCGTATACTGCATGAACAAAACTTGAGTCTATTTCATGAATAGCGTTGTCAGTATGTATGAAGAAAAACAAATATTAACAAATGCCAATAAAACAAACATGCTATAATACTTTCATTCTTAAGTGATCGAATACTGGGGCTGTTGCCCTAGTTCTTTTGATCCCAGGGAGTTTGATAAGGCATTTCATTTTGTGCTCCTTGATATTGCTTGGGATATTCCTCAAACTGATTCAGATGAGAAAGTGGTACCAAAAGTTTATGATTGTTTAGATAAAGCTATTATAATGTAGCAATTTTAAAAAGATCAAATAAAGATAAGATTGTGTATATTGTAACAAATATGTGAGTCTGGAAACTCGTGTTACAAGGGTTAATGCCGAAATTTGGCCTCATTTGGGTAGTTAAGCACATTCGGCAAGCAGATGTTTGCAAGATATTCATAAATTCATTGCTTTGGGTCTTACACCTGTGACTCAGCTAGCTGATAAAATGTCAAAATCAAATGCTCCAGTTGACACTGTTATGCTTAAGACCAGTCTTTCTGATAGTATGGCTTTGATTGGTCAGTTTTTTCCATTCTTTCAGTTCTTAGACTAACAATCTGAAGCCAATGTTGAATGGCAGATACAAAGGTATTTGTAATTCTAATATGCCAGTTAAAACTCTCTTAATTGGTGATGATGTTGGTAAGAGCTTCAAAGCTTTGGATGAATTAAAGTTCAAGATTCCATGTTGGTAAATTTTCTGCAATCAGTCATGATCATTTGGGTTCTGGGGGTTTAAATTACAAAAGCCCTGACCTTCAGAGCGGTCAGCTAGGACAGGTTATTTCCCTTTTACAGAGGCAGGGGACTTCTCTATCTGACCTAAATTTAACTTTCATTAAATCAGAAATACATGTATTTTCAAAATTATCACAGTACATAATGAAACAGGACTGGTGATATTAACTGAAGTTGTTTTGCATTAAAATTAACCCCAACTCTTGCTATATTAAAATGTTGGAGAAAAAAATACCTGCACGAAGATGGGCACAACAAGACATCAGCACATCTGCATGTTTCAAGTACTGATCACAGTATTGCAGCTCTTTCTCTCTAACTTCAAGCACTCTATTCAAATGGTGTATATCAGTTTTATTTGCCGATGGATCAGAGAAATTTGCCTCAGCTGCCTCCACAAGTTTCAGGATATTTTCCTTCTGTGACAAAATGTTCTTCAGATTTCCCACACAAATGCTTCCTTCCAAAATGGTTTGAGTAGTCAATGACAGGAGAGAGTTGGCTATAGTTAGAAGCTCAATACATTCCCTTGTCAATAAATCACCTTCTTTTCCATCTGGACAACAACAAAAAAGGTACATTAGTATATTATTAGTGTAGTATACGTGGGTTTTAGCATATCAATAAGTTTTAAATGTAACTAATTTATTTTATGTAACTAATGTTTTATTTCAGGTTGTTTGTGTTAAATTTTAGGCCAACTGGTAGCTAAATGACCAAATATGTTTTAAGGTGATTAATATATTGTTTTCAGGTTACAAAATACAGGCTGTTCTTGTATTTAACATATCAATTGTATGATACTATGAACTGAGTTTAAAGTTCAAGTTTTTCCAAACAGTGTAATTAAATATACAACAGAGTGATGTGTTCACCTATTGTTCTATTCTTTAGATTGGCTTTCAATAACCTTTTTCTGATGTTACCACTAAATACACGTGCATGTATGTTTTTTTCCACACACTAACCTGACAGCATTTGACAGTCAGACAATAGTTACCTACGGGTGAACTTCTTAACAGGTTAGATATAAAACTTAATCCATATAATTTGATTATAATATAGTGGTGTGATTGTTTGAATGAAAGATATTATACGTTGGTAGTCTAGTTATTTGTATAGCTGAAGCAATATTGCATATATTGGAAAGTTAGCCGATATTCACATTGTTACTTTTCCCATTTTGTTTATCATTGAACTATGTGGATATTTTAAATAAGTAACAATTTCTTTAATGTTAATGTATGTTGTAATAAGAGGATACAAGAATATATAGTTTTTATATGTTATGTAATAAGTTATTTATAGAGCTTATTTGTTTATTTAGGTATTTTGGTAGCTTTGGATTAACTGAGTAGAAACACGCCTTTGTTAAATCCACAGGGTATATGAAAAGAGATTAGTATTATATTAATTTAGTAGTTATCCTTATATTTATCTTGTATATTTTAAATATATATAATGTTTAATACAACTGGATAAAAGTAATTTATAAAGTTAAATATTATCTATTTTTAAATATTCTAAAGCCATTAACATTAATTAATAAATAGTAAATATATTTAAAGTAATTATTACGATTTTCAATAATATATGGATTTTGAGTAATATGTGTGACTTGTGTTTTTGTTCAAATTATTTCCCTTTGATATTTTATAATTTGTAATTTTATATGATGTGTATATATTTGGTATTATATATTTAGTACACTATATTGTACTGTATTTATTACAGGGTGTCGTTATCGCTATGACACTGAATGAAAGATCATCCTTGTACTCAGTTCTTGTTTTATATGAACCCTGGAGCACACTGCTACAATATGGGTGTGTTCTTAACACAAGAATACAATTATAACCCAGTCAAAACCATTAACAGTTCAACTTGAGGGGGAGGGGTAGTATGTTCTTTGGTATAAAGTGCTCCTACTGGCAGTAGCTAGTGGGAATTTCCCTATTACCTCAGTTAGTAGAGTGCAGGACTCTCGTATTGAGAGTCTGTGGTCCGGATCCCCTCAGTGGAGGTTGACTTTTCTGTTACATTAGTACTATAGTCCATATCCTATATCTTTGTCTTACCAGTGTGGTGCTATCTCTATGCCAGTGGCATATCAATGACACTGCACTGTCGCCCATATGATTTCTAACTTTCTATATAAATAGCTTTTTAAATTGTCATCCAGTAGCATATAAAAGAAATGTTTTATTTAAGGTCTATGGACACATGGTCAAGTTAAGTTTGTTTTGTTTAACAATACCACTGAAGCACATTGATTAAGTTATCATCGGTTATTGGACAATTGCTCTATACTGACTGAGTCAGATCCTACCCAGTACATGTATAAAGATCACAAGATAATGAGAGCTATCCCCTCTTTATTTTTCGGCGGACTGTTCAAAAAGTGTGCCTAATTTCCTTCATCAAAATTGTGCACTCTTTCCTTGTTGGCATTCCAAATTCCATAGCACCATATCCACCCTCCGCCTGTTACTGACCTCTGTCAGGCTGCTGGTGCTCTTTTGCAACTGCCAGTGCAGGCGGTCCCCCCACCCTCAACCCATCCTCACCCTTTCCTGTCCTGGACAGAGGAGCTGGCCGGAGCTGGCCGAGGCCGGCACCTATGCCCAAGACAGGTGTGTGCTACAATAGCTTGTTCTGAATGTGCATGTTAAACACACTGACCTGACCTGACCTGACCTGACCTGACATGAGATATAATCTTTTATATGCACCATCCCAAATACAGTGAAATCCCCATCTCTCTAAACCAGATACCCATGGGACCATGTATTTTGTCAAGTTTTTAGAGGTGTCTGGTTTTCAGAGGTCTGTATTAAAGAAAAGCTTTTATTGTACTCTGTCATTTCTTCTTTCTGGTGTCCTATTCATATTTGGCTTTATATATGTATTGAAGATGTATCCAACACATAATAATCCAATAAAGCACTGTGGTGTAGTGGTTTCCTAACCACAGATCTCTGTGATGTGTAGTGCTGTAATGTAGCATAGGCCTATAACCCTCTTGCTTTCAGCTGCAGCTACCGGATAATCTGACACGGTGAAAAGGAGGGCAGATGCACGAAAGTCCCACACGCCCGGTACATAATCTCTCCACAGACAAAACTCCGTCAGTGCCCCCTGCTCTCTCAGCTTGGCACACCACAGTAACTGGGCCATCATGGACCCAGGCTAGACTGAGGGGGATCTCAGAGTAGCTGGATCCCCAGAGGTGCAGTGTGCATGGACACAGTCTGACACTCATTAATCCAGACCCAGCTATGGGCAACTAGCCTAGGAGATGACTCCAATCTAAAACATCATTGGGCAGTAACACTCACTAGTCCTTGTAGACAAGTTATCTAAGAGGAGGACAACTCAGATGATAAATCACCTGGGTGGAATGGACTCGATAGCCTTGGCTGGTAACTATTCTTGGGGAGGAGGCTTAATACCCCAAGTAAAAACGTCAACCACCGAAGTCGGAAGACATCTGCCATCACGGCATGGGAGATAATTGGGTGTCTATGCTTTTACAATCATATGGCTGTACAAGTATCATTAGAAAGATGGTGTTGTCCTATCTGACTGCAGCCAGGATGGGACAGCACCAGGCTCCCAGTCTCGAAGGGGCCCAAACCAAGCTACTGACTGTGGCTCTGAGTCTCCTGCCATGACTGGGGTGAGATCAGAGTAGAACTACCAGTCAACAACTCCTTCGCATGATGCATTGGAATGCTGAAGGAGTGCGACAAAAGAACACAGCTGCAGGACTTCTTCAAACCCAAAGCATTGACATCTACTGTATTCAAGAGACCCACCTCAACAGCTCTCATAGATATTTTGTCCGAGGCTATGAACTTCACAGAAGACCGGGGAAATCGATCAATGGATGGAGTTGTTACACTCGTCAAGAACACTCTCTACTTTGTGGAAGTTGAAAGATCAAGTGACGCAGACAAAGAATACTGTAAAACTTATTCTACAACACAGGAACATAACTGTCTGCAATCTTTACAGCCCACCAAACAAGATGATTCAGCCTGATAATGAAAATTGGATTGTAATACGTGATTTGAACAGACACTTTTCCAGCTGGGGGTATCAAAGCCTACTGTCCGAACCAAAATGTTAACAACTACCAAATATTGCTCTCCTACCTTTATTTTTCGTTAGATTTTACTCACATTTTGTCCAGACAGAAATCTAGGAAAAACCATTGCAATGACACAGATTCCACATACTAGATGATAACCATGTCACCAATATCAGCTTCGCTGAGATCGCATGTAATTTTGTGCCGGCTGCCATTTTGACTTTTTATGGAATATTCTCCAAGAGGGGTGAAAGGATATGACTTAATCTAACAACGTCATAACATGTTATGATATAAAAGCAAATGTGACATTAATTAAAAAAAAAAAATTGTTTTTGTTTAAATATACCACTAAAGATCATTGATTTTATATTAATTATGTCACGTACTTTGGAAGCTTTCACCCCTCTTTAAAAATATTTCATAAAAAAGCAAATGGCAGACGGCTGAAAACTGCATGTATTTTGCCCTATGCTATCGCAGCAAAGTCGATACTGGCGACATCGTTACAGTCTCATATGTGGAATCTGTGTCACTGTAATGGTTTTTTCACAACTTGTGTGTGGACAAAATTTGGGAGAAATGTAACGGTAATTAAAGGTAGGAGAGTAATGTTTTGTAGTTGTTAACATTTTGGTTCAGACAGTAGATGCCAAAAGAGAAGAGGTAGAACAACCATGTCATCCTAATAAATAAATCAGATGACCAACAATCATTCTACTCCAGAGCATGGCGAACCACCAGCAACACTGATTTTGCCATTGCCACTGATGACATCCAGAAGATCACTGCCAGAGAAGTGTGCCAGCAGCTCAGAGGTAGTGACCATAGGCCAGTCATCCTGAACATAAAAAAGCAAATCGATTGCACTGAAGGTAAGTTACAACCTAGCTGGAACTACAAAAAAGCAAACTGGGATCTCTTAAAAAAACTGACTGACTCTATCACCAGAAAAATCTCTATTTCAAAGCAGAGTGTTGACAAAAATGCCTGCAGTTTCACAACTGCCTTCCTCGATGTAGCAAAGCAAACAATACCGAGAGGAAGAAGATGAAACTACTAATCATTCTGGAACTCCACTCTCGACAAACTGCACAAAGAGCTAAGTGAGGCCAGGGATATTATTGAGAAAATTCCAAAATAATCGAAACATCACTAAACACAACCAAGCTAAAACAGCATTTATTGACAAAAAATATAACAAACTCGGACAAGCTGGCAGGAGAAAACCTCATCCTTGAATCTTGAAAAGGACAAAACAAAATTTTTACAACTCACAAAAATGCTGAATGAAGACAACACACAGAGAACCAAAACAACTTTCAAAACAGAGAAAGGTACTGTCACATGGAAAGCAGTGGCAAACATCTTTGCCAAAGTCTACCAATCTGAAAGTGAAATCAAACTCCCATCAGGTAGACTAGGGGAAGTCAGAAATTAGCTCCTGCATAACACAATTTTGAGCCTACAAGAGCTTGAAGATGCACTGAGAAAGCTCAGACAGAAGAAGGCATCAGGCCCTGACAGAATCACAAATGAAATGCTAAAACACCTCGGACCTGGAGCAAAGCGAAACCTTTTGCATATTTTCAATCAAAGCTGGCATAAAGGTCCCAGCAATGTGGAAAGAAGCCCACATCAGACCTATCTTTAAGAAAGGAAAAGACAAGTAAGAGGCCAGAAGTTACAGGCCAATCAGTCTCCTCAGCTACGTGGGTAAACTGATGGAAAGAGTCATCAACAAGCGACTTCTCTGGCATCTGGAGAGTCCAACTCTATCCTGAATCCTACACAGACAGGTTACTGACAGCACCACAGTACAGAAGATCAGCTGGCTTACCTTACCCAGGAAATCGAGAATGCCTTCCAAGAGAAAAAGAAAGTGCTTGCAGTCTGGAAAGAGGGTCTGTTGCTCAAACTTTTGGAAGCAGGTGTCAATGGGAATATGCACAAATGGTTGAGTGATTACCTGTACCAATGCACTGCAAGAGTGGAGGTAGACAACATAGTCGGCCACATCGTCAAAATGAGAGATGGGGTGCCCCAGGTAGTATGATATCACCAACCCTGTTCCTCGTGTACATAAATGACATCATAGCAGTCATACCAAAGTACGTCTCCAACACCCTACATGCTGATGATCTTGCTGTGTGGAGCTCCAAGGAGCATACATCAAATGCAACCTACAGAATCCAACTCACCATTAACAAAGTAAATGATTGGACCAAAAAATGGGGACTCCAGCTCAACTAAACAAAAACAGTTTCAACACTCTTTTCCCTCTCTACTCAAAAGGAGAAAGTGAAGCTAAAACTTGAAGACCAGTCAGATACACCAACTTTCCTTAGACTGACACTAAATACACGGCTGACAATGAAGTCTCACAAGAGCTATCAGGGAACTGTCATTAATGAAGAAACTGGCTGGGACTAACTGGGGCGCCAATTCCAAGATCCTCAAACAGGTATACACTGGGACTATAAGACCTACCATTGAATATGCCTTTCCAACCTGGACAAGTTCTTCAAAAGCAAACAGGAATAAGTTGGATAAAGTGCAGCACATGGGCCTCAGAATCATCCTTGGTGCTATGAAGATCACTCCAATCAGAGAAATGGAAAAAACAACAGACCTTGAGCTTCTGGAGTCCAGGAGAGAATATAAGGTCCTCATCCAAGGAGAAAAGTTGAAAAGACTGTCGTCACAACCCCTACACCAAAAGCTCCAGGACAAGACAAAAAACATACTGAAAAGGTAAAGTCTCAACCGCTATGTGAAGGACCTGCAAAAAATGCATACTGATAAGCTCAAGCAAAATGCCAGTCAATATGAAGAGCTTTCTCCAAATGTCTGGTCACCAACACACCATCTCCCAGAAATCAAATTGGATGTTCCAGGACTTACAACAAAGGGGGATCAATCACCATCTCAACAGCTGGCACTCAGGCGATATCCAAAGACAACATGTATCCATGCATTCACAGAGGGCTCAGCGGAGAATGCTATATGAAAAGGTGGAAGTGGAGCATACATCAGTAATCCAGATGGCTCCTCGGCCTCCCTCTCCAATCCAGTTGGTGAGCTAAGCTCAAACTACAGAGCAGAATTGCAAGCCCTGATTGCCGCGACAAAGCTTCTGATAGAGAAAGGAAAGAAACAGAATACAGTGCTTCTAACACTCCTTGTCAGCTCTCCAGTCACTTTCATCAGGACCCTCAGAACTTCTGATTAGACAACTGCAAGAAAAACTGAATGCTCTTAATCAAAGCTGCAAGGTAATACTACAGTGGATCCCTGCACATGTAGGAGTTGCAGGCAACAAAAAGACCGACCAACTGGCCAAACTAGGCAGTTGCTTCCCACAACCCATCTCTTCAATGTCATACAGTGAAGCCAAGACAATCCTAAAGCAATAATTCAAATAAGACTGGAAGATGGGGAATGGTGGATACAGCCCTGACTGTGACAGCATTAACCAAGTAGACAGAAAAGAACAAACTTTAATCTTCCATCTTCGTACTGGACATTGTGGCCTAAAGAAGCACTTAAAAAGAATAGGACTTGAAGAGGTGGCCCAATGTGAATGTGGTGCTGAAGAGCAAACACCGGAACACGTTCTACAAACTTGCCCGCACATAGAAAAATTTGACAGAAAGTTTGGACAGAAGACACGTCCCTCAACACCAAACTCTGGGGACCTGTCGACGACCTCCGGAAGACGGCAAACTTCATCGCCACATCTGGATTACTGATACGATGGCCGTAAAAAGATTGAACACAGAAGAAGAAGAATAAAGCACTTTTGACTTTAGTATTTTTAACGTTTGCTTATATCCTTTAAACAATTTATTATTTTAATTTTATCCTCAAGTGTTCAATAATTAAATGGTGACATTTAGCTGGACGTTCAATGTTGAAAATCAATATGACAATGGAACACTACTGACATCTTTTTAACACCAAAAAGCCAACATTACTATTGCCTACTCTTTATTTTGCTAAATATACAGTTTTAAAACAAAATCAAGTGCAAACAACAATGGGTTAAATTCATTGTTCTTTTGTCGATCCTTGATGAAAGCTATAAAAGTGTTTGATTAGTACATGTATATCAAAGCTGTTACTTGATTTTAATTGCTGGGTATATACTACAATTTATTACACCAGGGGTCACTCATAATATCCTGCATTGGTGTAATGAACAATACTGTTGGACGATTTGATGCTTAAACCAATCGCCATGTTGGAACTAAAGGTGACATCATCATCATTTGGCAAATACACAAAATGAGGTCACATAGTTTAAAGAGTTTGCATTATGTCTCCCTGTTTTTATTGTTAAATTTGTGATAAAATGTTATTTTAATGCAATTCATAATTATTTTTTTTTACAGAATAAACAGAACTTTGGTTTTTGAAAATGACCTAAGAACGTGATTAAAATACAAAGTTAAAGCAATACTCAGAACAGTGTGTTTACATCGTTTCTATATAGGCTACATGTACATTTACGAATATTGAAAATAAAAGGCTTTTAGAGAAAAAACAGTAGCCAAGTAATTATTATTATAGCAAACTCGGTACCAGTTATTATCAAATTTATGTCTCTCGTGATATAATGTTCATTTGTCACTCGTAAAGCTCATGAAAAGTGAAAATTATTTCATAACAGGACATAAATTTGATAATAACTGGTAACTTGTTTAATTATCCTCTATTTATCATATCAGTGAGATAATTTAATTGTGAGATGTATAAAAAGTCTATAATAGAGAACAACAAGTGAAAAAATATACTAACAAAAGCGTTCAAAATACTGAGACAATGGCTGGAATTTTAAGACAAAGTCAAGCAGTTCATCTTCATTGTGATTTTTTGGCCATTGCTTCTCCAGCATCCTTGACATCATCAATCCAAAAGGTCTTGTTTGTGGAACATTGCTTGGATTTTTCTAAAATAAAATAATAGAGAGAGGTTATTGACAAAGTTATTGACAGAATTTTTTTTAATATTATGCATTATTTTCATTCCTAATATATGATACTGATGATACACAATGGCAGCTCTCTATATTAACTTTTCTGTGTAGGAGCCAGATGGCGCCTAGTTCTATTTTTAGGAGCCAAATAACAAAATTAAGAGCCATGTTTTTATACCAATTGTATATATTTATGTACATATGTATGTATATATGTATGTTAGTGTGTATGTTAATTTGTGTGTGTGTGTGTATAAACCATTGATGCAAATATAAATGTACACATTTGTATATCTGTAGTCAGTGACTAGCATGTGAAAGTATCTATAATTGTCTGTATGTATTAAATCTGGAAGTAGATTCTTGTTAGGCTCAGACTATCAACTGCCACGATGAAGTTGGCTAACTCAATGGTTGCATTTTAATTTTTCAACTCCTGACTTGTTATGGATGCCTTATGATGGGCACGCTGAGATAACCAACTAATCAGTTGTATATGATGAGAACCGAGTGATAAGAGTGCTCAGACTAACAAATGGACAGATGTAGAAGTACATGTAGAGAGAGCAGCAAATAGGCAAACTCCATCATGAGAGTTGGTAGTCTAAGCCTAGCATAAGTCTCTACCATAACACTATGAAAGTCATCATGAGGCATTGAATGTAATAAACTTGATGTAACTACTGAAATACATTAAGCCAGTGTTAATCAGAAAATTAAATTTGAAAATGAATTTTTTTTCTTTAGTCGACTGCACATAAAAAAGTTACAAGATTTTGTGTAATTAATTAATTTAATTAATTTAATGCAAATTATTAATATTATTTCATGTATTTTCCCTCTCTACTTTTTTAAAATTAATATGCATTAATGATACATTTTATTTGTTACAAATCAGGTTTAAAACAATAGTACTAATGTAGTCCTTTCCATAGAAAAAAAAGTGGGGTAGCCAGAGTATGCTCTCTCAGCCAGCTAGCGATAACTCTATAGCTCTAATACAACAATAATGCTATGTTTCATGTTAAATACCATCACACTGATCATTTTGGAGTTTGCTGCAAATATTTGACATATTAATCACCAATACACAGTGTACACAACAGGAAGAAACCCATATTTAACCATAACATTGTTGAAAGGGGGTGCATTTTTTTTGTCTTGTAGTGTGTGTATTAGTGGTTGATATGTGAAATATTGGTTATTGGTGAACTCGAAAATTATCAATGTACATGTAATTAGCGTCAAAGATATGGTTATTGTTGTATTAGAGTGGGAATCTTTGCCTACCCAGTGGTAGGCAGCAATTTTGTGTTTTTGCTGTATTTCTGGCTAATTAAGAGAGTAATCATATAAGTCCAAATTTCCATATAGCTCTCGAAAGGCAGAGTACTTGGGCTAAGTGTGGGTGGGTGCTGTGCTGTGGGTGTTCACAAATAATACATTCGTGATTTGCCGATAATTAACTGGGTTTCTACTTTATGCTGACGGAGTATTTGCATGCTACATAAAAAAGGTTGACCAAGTCTATGTTAATGACATGATCATTTTGTTTTATTTCTTGTTCAAGTTGTTGACACAATTGTAATGTTTTGTCAAAAATTATTACTTTCCTTTTCAATAAAGTGTTTCATAAGGTGCTTAACGAACAAATTCAAAACTATTAGATATCTTTTACTTTGATAATATTTACTTGTTCAAAATCTGACTTTGATGGACTGGCCTAGGTGGCGTCGTGGTTAGGTCATCGATCTACCAGGCTGGTAGGTACTGGGTTCGAATCCCAGTCGAGGCATGGGATTTTTAATCCAGATACCAACTCCAAACCCTGAGTGAATCAAGGCTCAATGGGTAGGTGTAAACTACTTGCACTGACCAGTGATCCATAACTGGTTCAACAAAGGCCATGGTTTGTGCTATCCTGCCTGTGGGAAGTGCAAATAAAAGATCCCTTGCTGCCTGTTATAAAAGAGTAGCCTATATGGCAACAGCGGGTTTCCTCTAAAAAACAGTGTCAGAATGACCATATATGTTTGATTTCCAATAGCTGATGATAAAATTTAAAATCAATGTGCTCTAGTGGCGTTGTTAAATAAAACAAACTTTTTACTTTCTGACTTTGATGGTTTGTCGAACAAATGGTTGCAGTCTGTTTTCTGTGACCATATATCGATGATATAATGATTTTTAACTCCATGTGTTAACAAGGCAAAATTTAGTGATATACTAGTATATAGAGTTTATTTCATCCGATTTTTGTACCCTTGCTGATCTTTTGAACTTTGATTTGGCTGCCAGGGGGACGACCATATGAAATGTTTTAGTCACCAAAGAAAAACAAAATGGTCACAGTGTAGACGGTAATATACCGTTATCTTACAATTTAAAGCTTACATATACACAGTCTTTTACGTAAACATTTACTCAACTATAATTTTACTTGCATGACCATTACTCAATATTCAAATGATCGAGGTATAAATTATGGCGCAGGGTGTTTATAAATGGGAATGGCATCATTTTATATATGCTATACATGATAACAATAGTAAACTAGTGTATGACATTTTTGCTTTCAGAATACAAGATATTTTCTATGATAAATTGCTACTGAAACATTACTGTTTGATGACATTAACACTTGGTCAGGGCCATGGGAGAATAGTGTGTATCCAGTTTCGCTGAAAACTTGAGAAGAAGTTGATATATCAGTAAATCAGAGGCCAGGATCACAATCATGGATTTCGAATCTGCTAAATCAATACATGCCTCATACCAGGCTGAACAAATTTCCTAAATTTAGGGGCCATAACTCTGTGAAAAATGGGTAAATCTAATTGAGTGGTCGATACTAATATAATTTTTGCACTACACGCAAACATGTACTGGTATGTTTTGGGTTTTTTTTAAGCTGACTGTCTGTACCGATCCTTAACAAGAACCAAGTGAAAAGTCCAGAACCTGCAGCAAAACTTTGATGTTTTTCTTCATTTTCTTTTTGTTTTTATAAAAATATATAGATATACCATTCTCATTCTGTGTATACATGGGCATACATAAGCTTAAAATTGTGTTTAAAATATGTAAAAGTTGTATAGGTAGGCAGTGGATTACCATGGGCATGCATGTGTACGACGTATATATACAGCATTTATACAGCAGGGAACTTGACTATAGCACCGACAGCAACTGCCATGTTTGTGTGTGTGTGTGTGTGTGTGTGTGTGTGTGTCTGTATAATAATAATAATAATAATAATAATATTAACAATAACAATAATAATTATATATATATATATTTATATACTTATATCCAAAACAGTTTAGCCATTTGGTAAATGTGCTTAAATAAAAGAAAACTTGTGACTTACTTACTTAAAATCAGGCATCATTTGTCAGCACAAGTAACAGGAGATTTTCAATTCAAAATAAAATGTATGACTGTCACGTTGTTAAATGGTGTGTGAGGGTTCATACACAAAAATATATAAATTGTCAGTAACGTGTCTGAGCACCTTGGGCATTGCATAATGACAGTGCTATGTAGGCTCATGCTTCTGATCATTGGAATAGTGATAGAGATCCAATCACAAGTTAAAGCATGTTTAAGGTTGTTGACATTGTGAATATGTGCGTGGTTCTCTTGCACCCTACGACCCAACAAATCCCATACATGTACCTGCTCAGTAGGGAACAAGTCAGGCAATCTTGGAAGCCACATTAGTGCCTCAGTATTGTTAGTTTGGCTGAATGCTTGCTAGCTTTGTCCTGTTGAAACAAAGCCTGTATCCTGCTGCATGAATGGAATGACAACTGGTGTGATGATTTCATCATTGTAATGCTGAGCATTCAGGTTCCCATGAATCATAAAAATGAGGTTGTTTTGTCCAATGTCATGAATTCCTGCCCACACCATTATGCTACTGGCCACCACCACATTGGTCATGTTCAGTGAATGAGGCTATGGTGTACCACTGTCAATGCCCAATGTGCTCAGTAACGTTACTGACAATATTCCGGTTTTTGTGGATGGACCCCCAATCATCATTTAACAACGTGACAATCACACATTTCATTTTTTATTGAAAATCTCCAGTTACTTAATAACATTTAATCTTTCTATTAAATGAAGTTATCAAAGTAATAACGATATAATTATTTGCCAATTAAATTGTTTTTTTAATAGATGCATATTCAGAGGCTTGAAATAACAAATTATTAGGGTTTGTCTGCTGCCAATTGTGATGTTACATCACATGTTATAAGTGACGTCATATTGAGGTCTGACGTAAGTTAGTATTTAAAATTTTAAACATAAAACATTTCAAATGTTGGCAGAGTATTTACAAACAAATGAAACCCTCCCACCCTATAACCCTCTATGTTTAAATTGTTTGCTGTTTTGCTGCTGGTGTGTTATTTTATAATTTCAGATTGGATATTCTAGTGTACTGTATGAAGACTGTTCAAATCGAAATCGTCACGGCTAAATGTGTGATCACTCGCATGATTAAACCTAGACAATACTGAACATTGTGGACAAAAGATCATTTTTAATAATGACATTTTTCTGCGGTACACAGTAAATCAGGAAAATACGTTTGTTAGGTTCGTACTTGTTTAAGAGTGGACCTGAATATTTATGAGCAAAATCAGGCTGCACGTGTGATATGTGTCTGTAAGGAGAAGCATGTGTGTGCATTGTTCATTCTAGCTTGCGTCTGAACCAGTAACAGCCAAATATTCATGATTTAATTATTTACATAAATATATATTTTCCAAAGGTTTTCCAGTCTTTTTCTCACCGAGTTTTTTCTCAGTTTTTTTAACCTGGAAGTAAACTTGTTATATGAAAATAGATTGCATTTGTTAGGAGTGGAATGCTTATGGAATTTATGAAGATTTGTTTATTTATGATGTACAAAAAATAAAATAAAAAAGAAGCCAGTTCCATGTAGTTTCTCGATCAGCCTAGAAGGCATTTTGGAGTGTTGTTTTATATTAAGAGGATGAGAGTGTTTAATCATATTTACTATATAACGAACCGGCAGTTTCTCGCTCAACAACAGTACCGTTTATTTATTTATTTATTTGGATTTTATTTGAATTGTATTTTGCTATATTTTCATTGATGATTTATTTGCATATTTTCGACATGTGTATATCTGGTTCCAGTGTACACTGTTGCTCAATTTATCTATTTCTGTCCATTTATTTATATTTGGGTTGCCCAATTGCACTATTTTCGGGTGGTAACCTTTAAACCGTGGTCAATTCAGCCAATAAACATAATATTTTGAATTCAGTTGTTATCGTTGATAATATACTGACAAATGAATGATGCTGCAATTAAATCCAGTGTCTGATTTTATTTTGTAAAAAACAAGTTCTCTTTTATTTATTATGATTGCAATTACATGGCATTTTCAAACATTGTAATCGATTATTATTGCGATTACAATTACCCCATCTCTGATTATATATATATATATAAAAATATATATATATATATATATATATATATATATATATATATAAAAATATTCTTCTTCTTATTATTATACAGACACACACATATATACAGTCAAACTTGCATTTGCGGCCACCTGTCTATGACGGCCACTCTGAGGTCCCCCCAACACCTATTACTATAATATTAGCTCTGTATATGACAACCACCTGTTCAACGCAAATTTCGAATAAAAATGCGAAAATGAACAGCCTATCGTGGCCACAAAATTGCATGGAGAAAATGGCCGCAATGTTTTAGTGACAAATTTCAAGTTTAAAGCAGGTTCTCAACTGAAATTTTGGCAATAGTGTATACGTTTTGATTATCATTAAGTTAGCTTCGGCAAGTCAGCAATCATTTAATCTTCTGACTACTGAAGGCTATAAAAGTGCCTGGATATAAGAATAACTGTCGGCAGAGTAGCAGATTCTCGTATTCAATCATTAGCAGGTGTTTTACCTTTAAACCATGACATACAATTATAATTACAATTAAAAGCAGTAATTGTTGATAGTCACATTACCTCAAACAACTGGAGTTAAACATGTCAACTATTGAGCCAGATGAATTCGTTACCAAATGAACAGTAAATGTTGATTAGTGACTTTAGTTTGCAGAACAGTAGTCCATTGTTTTAATTGTGTTGTGAAACATTCTTTCTTTCACATAATAAAATTAAAATTGGCAATCTCTAAATTAACAGTACGCCTGAACAATAATATGAATCCAATTGAAGCTTAAAAATGTTAAAGAAAAGAATGCAAGTTGTTTTGCAAAAACAAAAAGAAACTTACCATCATTTGTTCCTCAAATGAATGAAAAGCTGATGAAGTTAGTCTTTCCTTCAGTACATCTGATATATGCAAGTCCGTGCCTATCATAAAAACTTTACTAGATGTGTCTGAGTCAAGCTGAAAATTATGAAATGTAATATAATTCATGAGCTTAAATACTTATTATTTTCTGAAAGAATTTTAGTTATGTGGCAAGAAATTACAGTGTGACAGTACATAATTGGTTATCTTTGTTCAGACATGAAGAAAGGATACATTTTTATCATATGAAAGAGTATTACAAATTGTACCATGTTTTTTTCCCCACATTTGATTGATTGATTTTAACTTATTTTTGTGCTTATATCCAATTAAGGTTCAAGCACGCTGTCCTGGGCACACACCTCAGCTATCTGGGCTGCCTGTCCAGGACAGTGGGTTAGTTGTTAGTTTGTTAGTGGTTAGTGAGAGAGAAGAGGGTGTAGTGGCCTTAATGAGCCCTTAAGAACTCGCTCTGGGTTGGAGCCGGTACTGGGCTGCGAACCCTGTACCTACCAGCCTGTAATCCGATGGCTTAACCACTGCGCCACCGAGGCCGGTTCCCACATTTGGAACAATTTTTACACAATCTACTTGACTATCAATTAAATGTCTAAACTCTTCAGATATTAATTCAAGTTTTGATAACAAACATACACATTTGTTTTTACTTAAAGAAATAAAATGCAAGTAACCTGAAGAATAATTCCTGGGTAAAACAAAGCAAAATATTCAGTTGATCATAGGCGAGAGGAGTAAGCCACATGGAGTTCCCCATTCTTGCCATCACAGGATAAAGCTGACAACCTGTCATTAACCTGTTTTATTCTCTATATATAAACATTGAGGATAAATGGCAACAAGGTTTTGACCTTCTACCTTCTAATGTACTCTTGGGATTTACATAAGTAAAATATCACCAATAACAGCACACAATAAAGAAAATCCACTAAAATAAGGAATATTGTGTTATATGCATATAGTGTTTGTTTTGTTCAACGACACTGCTAGAGCACATTGATTAAGTAATCATCGGCTATTGGATGTCATTAAACATTTGGTAATTCTGACATATAGTCAGAGGAAATCAACTACATTTTTCCTAATAGAGCAAGGAATTTTTTCTATGGGCAAAAACGCTGACAATGTTAACTTTTGAAAAATACGATTCAGGAGTATTTCTCTCGAAAAAACCCCGTAATTTGTTTGATGTCACCAACACAATTAAAAAAACATTTAGGAGTTAATTACTCCTACATGTGATGCATTATGTCAACTTAGATTGCATTAAATTGAAGCATGGTATACCCGCTTTGCTTTGGCTATTCACATTTGTCTTTAAAGGCATACTGTCACAGATTTAAGAACCTTATTTCTCTAAAAATTGATAATACATGAAAATTACATTAATATTTGAAAACCAAATCTGGCTATCACATCACCTAAACTGAACCACAATGGAGTGAAATCCATGTCAACCCTGTTGACAATATTAGTTTTGGAATTATAGACCATTGCCATAATTCAATTTTTTTTTTTACGAAATATCATTAATAAGTGGAGTATGGTGGCTACGTAGATGGTTGAATAAACTACATTTAGGGACAAATCAAATTTATATATTTTTAGGTAATACTTTGTTAGGCTATTTAATAGGTCAGTACTCTGTGACAATATGCTTTTAACAATAAGTGCATTATTTTTTAAAAAGAATATTTTCTGCATGTCGCCAGAAACGTACAAAATCCATTATTAGTTTTTGTGTAGCATGCAGTTATTAATTTAGTAATCGCCTTTACAATATTTATCATTAGTAGTTATAGCTATTTAAATATTATTACTATATAAAACCGGAAACAAAATATGTTACTTTTTACATCTGTGTTTGTTTTATATAAGCATACATCAATGAGGCTGCATGAGAAACAATTGATCACTATATAGATCAGTTTCAGTATTTGTGTAAACATGTCTAAACACACACACCAAATCACCCAAGTCACCAATGTCGATGATTATGAAATAAAATGTAATTTTTACTGCTATAAATGTTAGAACAAAACGTGTATACCTTATTAAATATACTCTTCAAAAAAGAAACTCGACATTGGTAAAAATAATGGTATCGGATTATTTTTACACAATAAAAGGCATCATAACGACAATCAAGTAAGTCAGACCTTAACTTTTAAGGTGCGATGGTGCGATCGCACTCGTACAGTGCACGTAATTTCAATCTGGCGAGTGTGAAAAATAACGCACGTTATAATTTTGTATATTGATTGCCACTATTTACCTTATGTAGCTGATAGAAAGATCCGTTTAATAATACCAGAAAAAAAATGTTACGATAACGGCAGCGTCCATGCAAGATTTTAATATATGACTGGTACTTATCTTTGCTATATAAATCGGAAAACACAGGTTTAATAGACATCTTCGAAGACGTACCAATCCGGTCAAAACTTCTTTGCCTATTTACATGTAATTTATTATTAATTAGAAAGTCCACTTTTGTAAGGTAATAGATCACAACGTCTCATAAGTATAACTCATTTATATTGTTCATATAGTTATGACAAAAAGAGAAAAAGGATTGAATTAAATAGTGGCTTCTGTAGCTTACACAAATGAACTCGTTACGGAAATCAGCGAAGTTGGTAAAATTGTCTCGATTAGTTCATAACTGTTAGCCTACAAAGCTTACGTGAGGTCCCGAAAATGACAATAGTGTAATTTTATATATTTCTTTTTTTTTCTTTTCTTTTTTAAAAAAATGAAATTTAGACGGAATAATAAAAAGGGGGGAAAATTATAATAAGTATGTGGGAATAAGCCTAGGTATTTTTGTACGTTTATTATTTTTCATGTGCATGCATATGTTATTTATGTATGTATATAAGTACACACTATAGTAACAGTAATCAATGATCATTTCCGACTATTTAAAAAAAAATTCATTTGTTACAAAGTCACAGACCATGTGACTGGAACATGATTTGATGCACAGTACTCTGTGTCATACTGACCAATCAGAGCTATCGGGGTCAGATTATTTTTACTCTTGGAATTCTGCACGCACACGCTTGTCTACTTGACAACTTACTACGCATTGATGATGATGTCTAAAATTATGGGGTTTCTTTTATTATCTTTATTATGGCATCCCACGTTTGGAATAAAATCCTTTGTAATGACAGATTTTGTCAGAGTTTGTATATTTTTTTATCAACAACATTGGGGCCATTCGTAACTTGTAGCAGTAGGTCAAATGGCGTGTTACAAAATGTTGAGGGAGGGAGACCGGTTGCGTAATTGTTGAATTAAAAATAACACGTGAATGTCAATGTCCCAACCAACACTATCAAATAAAGTAATTGATGGCCTACGTTTCACGAGTTATTTAAAAAAAAAATGTTTTAATAATATGAGTCGGTAGTGCACACCTGAGATTCTTAGGTTGTAGTTCATGAACCACCTTCTTGGAACCAGTGGGTTTTTCCCATCCCAACTATCCTAATCATATTCGTTGCACATAATAATGAAATTCAAGACAAGTTGATTCCTATATATGTTTAGCTGCACGTTCATCAAACCATCTAACACTGAAAAGGTATATATACAGTGGAAACTGGCAAAACCGGATCACCACGGTACCTTTGAATATGTCCGGTTTCGACAGGATCCGGTTTTCAGAAGATTCACTTTTGTGAATTTTTTTAGAAACTCATAACACGTTAGAGTTACTTCCTTCAATTACATCGGAAAGATTCGGAACATCTCAGCCAATTTTGTTTACACCTTGAAAAGTGCCCGATGTATTCCGAGTAATAACTTTAATAGAATTTCCAGTAATAATTTAATATATATCTATCTATAAAAAAACACACAAACAACAAACATTTTAATGCAAATTTATTTTTAAAGCACAGATATGCATGATAGCTTCAGTGTCATCGTCAGTGTTTAATGAAAAATAACACCAATCAAGGTCTAATTAGCCGAAAGCCAGAATGTCTGGTCTGAGATCGCAATGTTGCGTAACGGGAGAAATAGGGTCATGCTATTTCCGGCCAAGTGGTGAGCTGAGTTTGTTGTTATTACGGTTTGTCAAGGTTATTTAACAAAGAAATTAAGCTTTTGTGGGAGGAAAATCGATCCAGTATCCGTAGTACACAGGATTCGGTTTTTAAAGGATTTTAAAGCACAGGCTATATACATGTAAATTCGGGACCAAACAATATGGCCGATGTAGACAGGAATCCGGGATAATCAGGGTCCGGTTTTGCCAGTTTCCACTGTATATATAATTGTGTGCATCAAATTATCTGAATAGTACATATTGTAATTAAAAAATCAAATTGTCTGCATCAGTGTATTCATGTCATAATTATATTTGTATAGTACTACTGCTGAAATTTTTTAATAAATTATATCTCCATTCCTGAAAGGGAAAAGAAGTCACACTACACTAATGAATCAAACAACATAAAATTAGAAGAAAACATTATTGGTATATTGGTTCATTTTTGCAACATAATATATGTCTCTGCATTTACATGTACCAATTACTTCAAAAATTAATAATGCTTGGTTTTCACTCGCCTTAGCATTTTCATGAGTGCAATTTTTCACTCGCCTAAGCATTTTGAGGTGTGCGATTTTTCACTCACCCTTGTTTTTCAAAAGGCAAGGACTGGTAAGTGAGCGAATGTTGATGCAAAAACATTAGAAAACATATCCAATTCGCATAAATGTAGTCATAGTCAACGTTTGTACTGAAACGCAAAAACGCAACCCTCAGAGAATCACTTGCATCATGAAGTTCTGTAACTTTGCATGCTGAATCTTCTGTTGGTGGTGCATAAAAGGCCACATCAGCAGTGATTCAAACAGACCACATCACATAACCACAGCGACACAAATCCCTGGACTACGCAGAATTTCTAACCAGACAGTTAGTAATCGGCTGAAGGAGACAGGAATTTTCCTTAGAAGACCAGTGCAATGTAACGTTTTGACCCCACGTCACTTAGCGGAGCGTCTGCAGTGGTGAAAGCAGAGGGTAAGATGGATACATGCCAGGTGGAGGACTGTTATGTTCTCAGAAGTGTCTTGTTTTCTCCTGTCATGTGCTGATGGACACACACGTGCCTATAGATGTCGAGGGGAACGTTATGCTCCAAACTGTGTGCAACAAGTCAAACCGTTTTGGTGGTTGCAGTGTCATGGTGTGAGCAGGAATGCATAATGGTGGTAGGACAGCTCTTGTGCATGTGGCAGGTGCACTGATGGGCATCAGATATCGAGACGAGATCCTGCAGCATCACGTCATTCCACACATGAACATCAACGGTGGAATGTTTCAGCATAACAACGACAGACCACATGTTGCACATGTTAGTTAGGAGTTTCTGCAGCATCACAACGTCCAGACATTACCTTGGCCTACCCGTTTGCCAAATTTAAATCCAATAGAACATCTCTGGGATGCACTGGATCAGCGTGTGTGCCCGAGTAATCCACCATCCCAGACATGTCCGCAATTTCTTATGGAACTGCAGCACGAGTGGCAGAACATTCCACAATGTGTTGTGCAATGTTCGATTGCTTCCATGCATCACCGTTGTCAAGCTGTCATCAGGGCAAGTGGTGGTCATAACCGATACTGACATTTTGCCCACCCCTATGTCACACATATGCCTGTGTACATGTTTCAGGTGGATTCCCAGAGATACTGTTTCGGACATGTACCGAGTAATCCCCTTCCCATGGCGTCTTGATCTTTGGTTGCTTGTATTATGTCTGCCAGTTTTTTTTTATTAAGTTTTGAAAATCAATGACAAGTTTCTTTTTTTGAAGAGTATATATGTAAAAGTAGCTTTTGATACATTTATTTTGGTGCAAGTTTTAACTCTAAAGAGAGACGTTGTAGCAGACACGTACAAGTACGTATTTGTTTTTAAGGTAAGGTAATAAACTCAACCAATTCTTTGAATATGTGTGCATGTGTGGATGTCTGAAAATGATATTATTACAATGGAATTATTGTGAATAGTGTTGCTTTACATTGTGCTAATATAAATTAGTTTCCTTTAGTTTGCTACAAATGTGCAAGAGTTGAAAGTATAAACCTGAAGTGTAAAGAAATAAAACTGAAAACTGAAACGCAAAAAACTTTGAATAATAATGTTATATATTAAACTTCTTGAAAATGTAAACATGCCAAATATGATTAAAATATCATATTCTTGCTAAATATATTGGGAAAACTTAACCTGTTATCATACATTAATACCACACAATGGACATTTTATTAAAAGTAACATATTTTGCTCTAAAAAGTATCCTTTCATTAAAATAACCATAATTGTTGTTGGTATATACATAGTATCTCACAATGTTCGATAAAGGACCTTCAATGTATACACAACTAAATGAACATAATTTGGAATAATTTCTGATAAGTACGTTTTTCAATTTTTTTTGTCAAAACTTAACAATATCAGCATTTTTGCCTATATGCACTTTCTGTACTCCGAAGATGCACATGTCTTCTCCCCATGGACCGGTAGGAATCTGACACAATGGAAGAATATGGTAAACCTTGGTTAGCCCATCCCCCATGTGATGCCTGGAACAGACCAATACCTGTGCTCTTAGTATTGACAGTGGTAATGGTGGCATCCATCAGTGTTGTGGAGGAAATATTAAGCCACGGAGTACATAAAGACTTGCAATTTTGTCCTCCAACAAATAAGTTCTGACAGGGTGGGTAAGCATAGCCACCAGGGGTGCAGGTGTTAGGTAACCTCCCACGCCATTCTTGTGTTAGTACCTGCAACAATATTGTGGGTGCATCCATCAGAACACTAAACCAAACAACCACCAGCTTTTTCTTACTAGTAAACTGTGAAGTGTTAGTTCAATTAAGTGGAAACAGTTTGTCAGTGAGCAGTGCATTAGACTGACTAGTGTTATCCTGACAAAAGCCTTGTCACCAACCAGTGCAAAACGTCGGAATGGTGCCAAAAAATAAATTGTTAAAGTCAAGTCCTGACCTGTTGATTCGTTGGACATCTCGTGATGTAGTCTGGAATTCGACAGACATCAGCGGCAAGGACGACCAGTATTGACCAGAGCTTGAGCTGTGACCACAGGACCCAGACGATGGAATCTCTCGACATCTTCGGTAGACACATCTCGCAGGTAGTAGTTCGCGAAGATCGAGTCACTGGCCCAATGACACCTTGTTAAAATGCTGGTAATAGGTGTATTGCAGTGCAGCGACATGGTGGTGGCTAAGGCATGAAGCTCAAATGGATTAGACACAGATGGTGGAGGTAATCCCTCTGCCCGGTAAGAGCACAGAATCGTGGACCAGATCCAGGTAGACACTGTGTTCTTAGTGAGGTCTTTCAAGTGGCTCTGGTTGCATGAGACGAACAGGCACTTTCGATGTTTGCGAAAAGACATAGTTCTCTCGATGTAATGCTTGAGGGCTCGAATAGGACATAATGATAAGTCCTCAACATCATGGGAACCCATAACGGAAGAGAGTGCTTGGACAGCATAGGTGCGAGACGCTTGATCCGGTAGCTGGTTCTTAGCCACAAAGTTCACCAGGAGGCCCAGTTAAACTGACGTGTTGTCTTGATGGACAAAGCCCTCAGAACCAGGTTCAAGTCCCATTTCGCTGACTGAAAACGTTGGACCTGATCATCATGTTTGAAACCCTTGATCATGGAGTGGATCTTAAGAACAGTAGCAAACTTGGTACCAGTGGTGGAGTCCCAACGGTTGCAATGACCAAAATGTAATCAGCAATAGTGGTGCCTTTGAATTTCAATGATGACCAGAGATAAAGCAGAAAGTCTGCCAATTTCTCGACATGAATAGTCTGAGGTTTCAGCTTTTGTCTGATGCACCATTGATGAAAACATAACCACCAGACATTGTATGCAGCAGCTGTGGATGCCCGGTGAGCTTTCAAAATCGCTGATGTGGTCTGAGAAAAGAAACCCTTCTTCATTTAAACCCTTGGAGATAATGTCCACACATGTAGTTGAAACAAGCCTGAATTTGGATGGTGTAGGAGGTGATCCCAATTTGATAGCGGTAAAGGATCTGGTTTCACAAGACGGATGAGGTCTGGATACCAGAGTCTGCCTGGCCACATCGGAGCAATGAGGAGTATGGGCAATGGAACTCCTGAAATCGTTGGAGTACTCATGGAAGCAGTACTGGTGGTACTGGTGGTTGTGGAAACACACAAGCGTCCAGACTGTCCCGACTGATGGCCAATGCGTCGAGATCTAGTGCGTCTGAATCCGGAACCGGTGAAACATACAATCTCAGCTGACAATTGAAGCGTGTCGCAAAAAGATCGACATTTGGTGTCTACAGCCTGTGAAACACCCATCAGAATGCTTCTGGGTTGAGCATCCACTCGGTGCTTTGTGGAGCAAACGTTCTTGACAACATTTCTGCCAGAACATTTGACACCCCTGGGATGTGACGTACTCTGAGTTGTAGCAGGATTGCATCCATCAGATAGAACAGTCGATAAGCGAGGTCGAGCAGGCTGCTGGAATGTGCTCTGCCCTGTCGATTGATGTATGCTACCATTAGAGTTGCATGGATCAATTGCTGAAGCCAATGACATAATGCATTGAACACTGCCAGAAGCTCTAACACGTTGATGTGGAAACTTGCTTCGACGGAAGACCACAGCCCCAATGTTGTCTGATTGTTGAGATGTGCTCCCTAACCTTCGAGTGAGGCATCTACAAACAGATGATTGGTCACTTGGAATGGCTGCAAAGAGTCTTCGTCTAAGACATTCAACGGAATCTGCCACCACTGGAGGCTGGGCCGAAGGTTGTCAGGAAGGCTGATCATCAGTCTGGGGTTGTCCAACGTGATGAATGGATTCAAGAAGACTTGGAGGCGACATAAGTGTAACCGACCTTGTAGAGTCAAGTCTTGCACTGATGTCAAAAGACCCAGCAGGTTCGGCCAGGACTGTGAAGACAGTAGATTGTATCTTGGTCCATCTGTCGGCAGTAACCTGAAGTAGTTCCAGATCGGTACGCAGTTGAATTCCAATAAACTGGAGATTCTGTGTTGGTTGCAACTGAGACTTTTCTAGGTCAACAATCCACCTAAGGTGATTCAAGAATTGACGTATGTAGGTGACATGTACTGCTAATTTTGTCTTGCTCTGGCACTTCATAAGGCAGTCGTCCAGGTAGGGGTAAAAGGATATGCCCTGATGATGGAGAAACCGTGACATCGGAGCTGTTATTCGGGTGAACAACCAATGAGCTATCGATATACCAAAAGACAGGACCATCCACTCGTAGTGCGTACCCTGCAGTACGAACCTGAGATACTTGTGGTAGGCAGGGTGGATGGGCACATGGAGGTAAGCATCCTTGATGTCCAGAGAGGCTAGCCAGTCGTTTGGCTGGATGACGGTTCTCACATCCTGGACCATGAACATCTTGAACTACAGAGGTGGTTCTAGATGATGCAGATTGAAGTATGCCAGGTTGTGAATCATGCAGAGGTCTCCGGAATCTTTCTTTGGGATAAGAAAGATTTTTGAATAAAACCCCGGAGTGATATGCTGCAATGGTATCTTCTGGACCGCTCCTTTCTCTAACAGTTTGTCTACTGTCTCTTGTAGAACCTGCACGTAAGATATGGAGTGGCAGTCTTCCCTTGGTGACTGGAGTAGCACTTTAATGATCGAAAGTCAGTGCATGGAGTAATTAACCCAAGAAGGTTCCCTGTATTAGTTAGATGGTATCTGTATTGTTGATAGTTTTAGAGAATTAGTATAGCCATTATTTCGCCACAAGTCCATAAAGGACAGGACTGCCAAAGATGGGACCCAGCTGCCAAAAACCGAAACGGGATATAAGCTGGAAGTCCTTTCTGTATAGGGACTTGGGTGGCAAGCACGTACAGAGAGGCGGTGGAAATGCTGTCAGCTGGGTGAACTTTATTAATCCAGTGGACATAGGTAACTATATTTTACTGCTCTGTAGTAACTTAAAGGTATTTTGTTGTGGCATTCAAGTATTACAACTGTGTTTTGCTTAGTGTGGTAATCTAAGTCAGACCGACGAAAGTAAACTGTAGGCGTCGCTTACCCAAAATATATATAGTGAGGTTTATAATATCTATAACTGGTAATCCTTGTCCCATGTCTTGGTAAACTGTAGGTTATTTGAATATTATTAGTGTGGGAAGGAAAGTTGGTAATCTAAGTCAGACCGACTAAAGTAAACTGTAGGCGTCTCTTACCCATAAGTTACGAATAGTTAAAATATCTATAACTGGTAATCCTAGTATCATGACCAGGTAAATTGTAGGTCCTCTGTATATTGGATGTAGAGAAGACTGAGGATAATAATTAATTATTCTAAGGTTGGGTGATGTGTTAACTGTGAGGGGTAACAATATCCCTAATTGCCAAGTGCTTAAGTTTACGTGTCGTGCTCTACCTAGAGGTGGTGTGACACCGGCTGTAACACTTACCTGGTATTATATAATACATATTTGAAACTAAACTTGTGTTGTTGTTTTTCTAGTGAATTTAACATTGGTTAATAGTAAATATATATATATACGATCTTGTTAACTGAATACCCCTAGAGCCAGCCACTCGGGTAGAAAACTACCCGATACAGGGAGATCTATATGTATAGGTTGGGATATTTGGAGAAATACTGTTACACCCATGGCAGGTTTCTGATTCTGTTGCCGGGGAACTGAGTGGTGGGAGCAGTTGCCGGTAATGGCATTAGAAGCTCCGTGACAGTTATGTAGTCAAGGGTGGTGTTGAAGACAATTGCAGCCGGTACTCGTTTCATAAAACCTCGGTTACAAACACGTCGTCGCAGAGGTGTTCCCAGTTTCTCCAATACC
This sequence comes from Gigantopelta aegis, assembly GCF_016097555.1. Taxonomy (NCBI): domain Eukaryota; kingdom Metazoa; phylum Mollusca; class Gastropoda; order Neomphalida; family Peltospiridae; genus Gigantopelta; species Gigantopelta aegis. The sequence goes on along the minus strand of NC_054702.1, from coordinate 11,316,332 downwards.
TCTGCAGTCCAGGGTTGGCCGACACCAAGCAGGCTTTCCTTGGGGTCGATTCCTGGATCCGGCAGGTTTTTGAGGAGTTGTGTTTCTTCAAAAGAGCTGCTGCTTGAAAGGTGCATTCTTCCACTTCTTAGCCTGAGTGGACTGTGGAAATGGAATTTTCTGTTTAGACGATTCAAGGGTGGAAATCAGCTGAAGAGCTTCAACCGTGGCAGTGGACAGCTGTGCCTTCTCGTTATCATTAACGATGTCTGAAATATTGCCCGCAAAGAGCTTCGAAGAAGACCAGGGTTGTGATAACAACGTCTTCTTATGTGACTCATCCAATGTAGACCATTTCAAACAGGAGTTGCGCCGCTGATGAGTGAGGATAGTCGACATGGACGTAATCATGGAAGTCATGAAGGCAATCATCTTTGCTGACTGTTGTAATATAGCGTAACCTTTTCCCCATCTTTCACTTGAGAGGCTAACACTGCCAAAAATACATCCAGATACAACAAAATGTATAGAAGTCGTCGCTGAGTAGTGTCCATGGACGCAACCATACATTCTGGAATCTCAACCATAGTTGGAGGTTTACAGAGTCTGGATAAGTCCACATCAAGGTCAGGCACCTTATCCTTGAAAGACATAATGAATACCAGATAAGAATGCGAGTACCATGGAGGAAAAGCCAATGGCGAAACGGTGTCTTTGAAGGCTACATTCAGCTCCGAATCAATGTCCGCAATCATTGTACCAACAGCTAATGATCGGAATATGACATCAACTGGTGCAGGATCAGTGGCTATCATCGGCACCGGTCCCTTCCGTGCTGGCGCAGGTGGATGTGGTAACAAAGGTAGCAGCTCATAAATGATAGCAAGACAACAACGGATACATGGGACTCGTCATCAGAATATCACATAACAATCTCGCACAGGCATGTCGATCACCGACACTGGAAGGCCATGAAGACCATGAATGGTCGTGACAGGACCTGGTAGAAGTCTGTGATGTTTGATTCTCCAAACTTCTTGAACGGTGACGTTGGCTGAAATGAGCCAAAGTCTGTGGGGATCGGCTGCGTTCCTGGCTTCGGTGATCTGTAGAGGTTCTGCTATGAGATCTAGAAGACGTTGACTTCCGAGTCAAGGCTAGTAAGTCCCCATGTACTGGCCTGGAAACCGTGTCACCCGTAGATGCGGAGGCCGTTGACACCATAGCTTGAGCCATAGCTGTAGCTGAAGCTGATACAGGAATCGTAGCATCAGCAGAAACTGTAGACGCTGGACCGGTACCCCTAGTGGCCGTCATCGATGCAATGGTCTCTTGTAACATATTAGGTAGCAGTCTTCAAAACTTCAGCAACCGACACAATGATAGACGACTGAAGAGGAGCTGAAGTTGAAACCATCTTAACTTTCTTGGCCTGCAGGGCAAGGGCCTTGAGGTATGCTGCAAGAGGCAGGAGGCAGCAAGACTCTAAGTCGCATGGTGATCTGCAGCTAGGACAGACGTCATGCGGATCTCCACCAACCATGAATTTCTTGCATTTGTTGCAAGAACGCACCACACGAGAAGAGCTGGTATCTGACATTTTTCAAGAATTGTAACGAAAAAGCAAATAAATAAGTTTGTACAATTCCGGTAAAAAAGAAGCCACCATTTTAAAAATAGCACACCGGCACACATGGAAAATTAAAAAATTTCACATAACACTTTAAAGAAAGTGATTACAGCTGAAATAATTGTACAATGATAAAGTAACAACATTGTAGAATGTCACAATAAACCAAGTAAAATAAACAGATGGCTCAGATTACGACAGTGAGAAAATAAGAACGTCCGAATCATAAGATGCGAAGGAAAAAGAAGGAAGTTACAGTCATGTGACCGGAACAGGAAGGGATGCGCTTTAGCATGGGTACTCTGGTGACACATTTATATTGGCAGAGAAACAGTTTATGTATGTAATGTTAACAATATAAAACTGCCAAGAAATTAGCCGGAAAAGGATCTACTGTTATGTGCAGTATAGACCGTGAAAAGTAGGTCATAGTGACCTAGTAATAGTATATGACACACCACCATCACAAGTTGTTCTTACACGTGAGGTATGATGATCCTGTATGCAAAATATAGTCTGGACAAGGATTTACTGTTATATGCAGTAGACCGTGAATAGTAGGTCACAGTGACCTAGTAATAGTATGTGACACACCGCCATCCATACCATAATACAACCCATCATAGATGGGTGTATAAAAAGCCTAGGGTCCACCAACCAGGAGACTTAAAACTGGCCCAAAATACTTACTGTAGATACAATTTACCAAATAAGTAGACTTTAAAACACTGTTTGACATAAAAATATATACATTTATAATTACAAACTTTTCTGCTTTTATACAATTTCCTCAATTCTGATTTGATGACGTTGAAGAAAAACTGAATGATAACCTTCAATAAACCTCAGAAAATGATGTCATTATGCCAGCTGGGACGTCATTACACAAAAACAGGTCATGGAAAGGACGCTAGAAAGTAGAAACTGATTTATGTTTATTTTAACCCATCCTTTGCACAAGGTCCTGTCTTTGTAATTATATGTATATAAAATCTTTTTGTCATTCTTAAAATGAATTTGTCGATGTACAACTGTCAAAAACTGCATAAAATTGCGTAGCGTATTGAAAGATTTAAAACAAAACACCTCTGAAGACTGATTTATGAATTGTGTGTAGCTTTAACTACCCTACGCGATATTATACAATTTGTGACTGTTATACATTGATAAATTTGCAAAAAATTTGGAAGAATTCTTATATAACAATTACACAATTGTCCGTTACATTGTACAATTTGGCAATTTTAGCAAATATCAATCTATATTTTTTCTCTAAAACTGAGTTTGTAACAGACGTTCATATGATACACTGCAGTATTTAAACTTTTTCCACATCATGTGATTTGCAAAATTTGCAAGTATATATATATATATATATATATATATATACTGAACAAAAAAAGAAACTTCCGATTTATACATATAGTATTTGTTGTGTTAAAGAATTCATTGTGTAATGAAATTATATAGGTAGTATTAGCCTAAAAAACAAATTGAGCTGTATTATCAGGATTCATGAATTTTATCGATTATTTTTGCACTGTTAATCGTTGACAACGTGAAATTCAATTTGCACGTGCATGCATGGTTCGACATGTCCCGTGTAGTATTCGGTCAATTTGTTTTAATTGTCTTACTGACATTGTTGTCAAGTGAACGAAAACGCTTCAAAATTTGTAAAAAAAATAAAGTTTCTTACATTGTAGCATTTTTAGTATGCCAAGAATAGCCAATAATTTACGCTAACGGGCGATTGGCATGCTTGATAGAAGACGTTGCAAGGCATGTTGGGAGTTCTAGTCGAGCGATACGAAATCTTCGCGTAAGATTTCAAACGACAGGAAGCACCAACGACTTGCCACGTCGTGGACATCCGCGTGTTAGAACGCGTGGTCAAGACCGCTATATCATGAACACGCATTTGAGCAATTCAAACTGCCACTGCTACTGCTGCTAACACACCTGGGCTTCATAATAACCGAATCAGTGGGCAAACTGTTCGTAATCGTCTGCGAGAGAACAGTTTACATGCACGACGTCCTTACGTCGGATGCGTTTTAACGCAACGTCATCGTCTAAATCGTCTTAATTGGGCACGCATACACACTCGTTGTAAGTAAGTAAGTATATATATCTTTTTCTTTTCTTTATTATGATCTTCCAATACTGCATCATGCAGCAACACACTTTGTATTCAGAATACAAAATTATAATCCATGCAAGTATTTCACACTGCAATACATTTTTACAAAGTTAATTATTATTTGCATGACACCCCTCTACGAAATAGGGTTTTGCAAAAGAAAATATAAGTGAAGGCTAATGACCAAATCAAAAACAGGATGGCAGTTTTTATGAGCAATGTCAACTAAATCTATCAACTACCAAAATATAAAAATATATAACTACATGTATAGTATGTGTGTGTATGTGTATATATATAGACACACACACATGACACACACATTCACACATACAAACACACATTGTATTTAAATATACATACTAAGCAAATTTCATCTTCAAAAGCTCCCAAAAGCATCTCTTCCCAGCGCTCTTTCAGTTCAGTTCCTTGCAACTCTAAGTTTATCACGTTGTCCCAAACCTAAACAAAATGAAAAAATATATGAATACAAAGGTTTTGAGATAATTCCTGTTTAAGAGAGGATACGGTCTTGAGGCCGGCCACGTGCCCGGGTTCTACTGTATATATATATATATATATATATATATATATACTGAGTCAAATTAAAAACTTCACAACCATTTCATCTTGGCTAATTAGCAAATATGACAGAAGAACGTGTTAAATAAGGTATTTTTTTTATTGTATGACATCCAAAGAAAGAATAGGAATAAATGTTCAGTAAAAACTCTGTTCAATGCGCCCACAGCATTCATCAAAACCACAGTCAAAATGGTAATTCACAAATCGCAGTGTGAATCTTGATTCATCGCTAAACACGACTCTATTCCATTCCCTCAAGTGGTGTTGTGCCCACAGTTGATGCTGACGTTGATGAAATTGGGTCAAAATGGGTCCAACATATGGGCGCTGTGCGTGGAGGCGAGCGGTTCGCAGGCAATTTCAGATCATTTGCGCGGACACCTGACGTCTGAAAAGTTCATTACTGGTTGCTGTAGCTGTCATGAAACGGTGGCGGAGGTGACGTAACACAATATGACGGTCATCTGCCTATGGTGTCACACGTGGTCTACCCGGTCAGGGGCGATCAGCTGTGGTGCCCGTTTGTTGTACTCGTGTCTGCTGATCATAAATTGCCCGTCGACTGCAACCCATCAGCTACTGACGTTCCCGTGTGCAGCATGCCGAAGGCACGTTCACGCTGCACATTTGTGAGGCATGGCATCATAACATGTCCTAACAAATATCGTTTTAATGTGGTTTTTCGTTGTGTCAGACTACTGTGAGCAAGTAACGAAGAAAACGTGTGCTATTGTAGTCACGTGACCAGTGGCACGTGCAAAACCACTTTTGCCTCAATGGTGCTGTGCATGTGCTATGGATTGTGACACGTGAGCTGTGATGGGCTTTAAATGGAGTGTAGACATTACCATTACAATATTTATTCCTGAAAAATACCTCCTTTCAACACTTATTGTGCATGTGCTATGGATTGGGACACGTGAGCTGTGATGGGCTTTAAATGGAGTGTAGACATTACCATTACAATATTTATTCTTGAAAAATACCTCCTTTCAACACTTATTGACTTTATTCAAATTTTAGATTGTGAAGTTTTTAATCTGACTCAGTATATTAGCTGTCACATGGGTAAATCTACAACTTAGAAAAAACAAATTGGGGGTGGGGGGGGGGGGGGGTGGGGGAGAGTAAATAACAGATAATAACCTTAAAAATCTAAATCTCAAGTATTTGGGTTCTATCTGAATTAATACAGCATTAATGATGTCACTTTTTCAACATCAAAGTATATAGACAATATCAAAATGAAATTTCAACATTATTACCTTATTCTAGGTTACTTCCAGACCAATTTCAATGAAATCAATTGATTTGGCATCGGTATTTTCTGTATTTTAAGTTATATATTCCGAATTTTCTTCTTCTTTTTTGTGATATATTTTGAATTTTATTTATTTAAAAAAATAAATCTACAGATCCCATACATGAATGTATGTACTAATTAAATGGGTTCCATGGGTGACAGATATGACATTTAGCGAACTACAACATTTCACACCCTTTATTTCAAATTCCTGTAACATTTCGCACCTCACACTATGAATCACTTTATTCAGATTCCTGTATAGTGCAGCTGCCTTGGCTAATTTTTTCATCGATGCCACCTCTGAAGACCATGGCAGCCATTTTTCAAAATGGCCACCAATCTCATTTTCTAACCCAAATTTACAATAAAAATTAATACCTCTCTGTTATATTGTGTTATATTTGAATATCCCCCACTTATTTTGAACATTATCAGTGTTCGAGATTAAAAATGTTGTGCAGTATCCCATTTGGATACAAACATTTTAAAATCTGGTATCCCACCTGAGAATTTAGTATCCCATATTCAAATATCAAGCAAAACCATTTTAATTTTAGTAAATAGAGAAAGACTGCATTGGTTGAAAACATTTTATGATGGCTACTTGTATTTCAGTGAGGAAATATTATTTTGGCTTAGCATTAGGTACGAGCTTGAAAATACTGTTACTTAACTTGGTAAATGATGAACCGGCCTCGGTGGCATCGTGGTTAGACCATTGTTCAACAGACTGGTAGGTACTGGGTTCGGATCCTAGTCGTGGCATGGGATTTTTAATCCAGATACAGACTCCAAACCCTGAGTGTGCTCCGCAAGGCTCAATGGGTAGGTGTAAACCAGTTGCACCGACCAGTGATCCATAACTGGTTCAACATAGGCCATGGTTTGTGCTATCCTGCCTGTGGGAAGCGCAAATAAAAGATCCCTTGCTGCTAATCGGAAAGAGTAGCCCATGAAGTGGTGACAGCGCGTTTCTCTCAAAATCTGTGTGGTCCTTAACCATATGTCTGATGCCATATAACCGTAAATAAAATGTGTTGAGTGCGTAGTTAAATAAAACATTTCTTTCTTTCTTTTTGTAAATGACGACTTTATTGTTTCAACGAAAAATAAAAATTACAAAACAAACCTATATGGTATCACAGCGGGATACTGGGTTCTTGAAATCTGGTATCCAAAATTAAAATCTGGTATCCCCGGGATATCAGGATACCCGTTAATCTCGAACACTGATTATATGTTGTGGTAACGTTCACATATTCACTTCTAGGAATTGGGGAAGAATTAAAACAATTTGTATGTTTAATGATAAGCCTTCTGCCTGGATTTTCCCCATGTTATTTTGTAATATTGTGCATTGACTTTTTTGGACATGGGTGTATAGCGGAAGAGACAGCTGGAGTGAATCTGTTAAAGGAGGGGACAATTAAGGCATTTGGCCTGGTATGCATATTCAACGATATATAATGCACATTATTGCTTAATATCAACAAGTATAATCTTATAGTTAATTAATAAAACGGTTAAATGTGACGGCTATTATATATAACGGGCGCAGCCAGTTTGTACCATCCTAGTGAATACGCCCTCTGGCGAGCTGGTGGTTACGTAATACCTAACGTGTCACGTCAGGAATTAGTCTCCGAACTGAAGAAACAAAACATACCTGATTTTTGCGGATGCATCGCAATGTTCTGTAATAATAGCCATCCCAGTAAGCCAGTAACAATTATATATTATTTTTCAATACAAAATAAACCACCATTGTCAAAGTGTTGAAATAACTGTATTGTGTTTTGTACATAAATTAACCCATGTACTGAAATAATAATCGGAGTGTTTTCTTGGTTAATTGGTATTTTCTTTCCATTGCCTGTACCTGTGGTTCCTGATTGGCAGGTGTATATTTAGAAGGTCCCCAGACACTGTGTCTAGACACACTAAAAAGACGTGCCTCTTTTATTAAGATCACAGGGTACTGTGTTATAATTGCATGGATACCTCTCTATTCGTAATGGACATTATCAGCTGCCCTGCGTTATTACTGTAAGTAATTATGTAAAACCCTTGCTTAAGTACTTTCCCATCTAAAATCACAAAGCTGACCAATTACGTGGTCCCAAAGAAAAGAAAAGTATCACTTGGGTATCGTGAGTGGTTGTTTTTGCTCAAAAGTACCCTACCAATAGGCCTAATAATATGCTTTTTTTTCTTTGGATTTTTTACAAAAGAAAAATACTATAACTTCATTTCGTTCTACTGGTGCAAATTGAAATATATTTAGTTAAATAGTTTATTATACAATCAAGTCATTTATGTTGTTTTACAAGTCAGGTTGATGAAAGTTTTGTCGTAAATTAGAGCGTTTGTTTACACTGTGTATAGAGGAGATGGACAGAGCTGACGTCACTTCGCCCCAAGCTATACCACCGGACGTCACACAAACGAAACAAAATGGCTGCCCCCAGTTAGCAGGAATAATCATGGTTTTTTATTAACTCTAAAATTACACGTTTTTCATTTGTTAAAGTGTCAGTATGTGTTGGTGGTCCGGGTATGCATCTTTCCAACACATAAGGCTCTTGTTTGAGTTGACCCTACCTTTAATGAACCACCTGTTCAGACCGGTACTACATCTTTCCAACACATAAGGCTCTTGTTTGAGTTGACCCTACCTTTAATGAACCACCTGTTCAGACCGGTACTACAGCCAGATGCGGTCATATAGCAAGAAACTGAGACAGAAATGTTCTTTGGAGTGAAAATAAATGCTTATATAATGTATGTTCACAATGGTGTGTGTTGTTAGTGCCAACGAGAACCCGTTCTATTGGCAATCTTTATTTGAAGTTGGGCAATTTAACATGGATTTCAATGGCAGATGATATCTGTGTAGTGCAGGGGTGGGAAAAAATAAAATTGTCAATCGGTCCCACTTGATGTCGTCATTACCGGGGGGGGGGGGGGGGGGGGGGGGGGGGGGTTAAAAAAACAAATACATTTAAAAAACGATATTTGCCAAATAGTTTTTAAAAAAATCATAGTATTATTTGTATAGTTTTATCTTAAATCATGAATGCGAAACGATAAACATGAAAACATAAAAAAATTAAAAATTAATCACATATGATCAGTGAAAACCCCCACAAATTGTATATATTTTACATAATAGAATAAATAATATAAAAAAGGAATAAAAGTTATGAATTTTAATTCCCATATATGTATAAAAAGTACGAGTATTCAGTACTGTATCTTGGAAATTAATAAAAGATGGCACCGTTGAAGCGTTTGACAGCCTGAGCTAGCACATGTTTAGACAGAGAGTAATAACGTCACCAATGATTGGATGAAATTTGACCTCTACTGGCTCTTGAGATAACAGTACATGTAGCTGTTCTGCTTACTCCCACTTGTTAAAAAAAAGGTGGAAACTTTTGTTAATTTTAAAATCCTTTATAATTATTGGATACACTACATTGAACAGTCAACAATAAATACATTTATAGATTATTTCATTATATTTTATGCTGTTTTAAGCAGTTTGTATTGCACAAAAGTGTCTTGTTTCAGACTAGAACACTCGACCCGACAGAGCTCCGTACACAGGTGTTGACAGGTGTTGATTGTAACCAGTTGCAAATTCTGGGTCCTTTGTTTTAATTGGAGTGTAATACCTTGATGGCTTTCTAAACCAAGAATGGTGCTATCGTTAATATCGCCAGCGCCACTGGCCAATCCGGCACTCCAACAGGCGGGAGGCCCATTCCGGTCAGTCCAGATTTCCATGGGGGGGGCGTTCCGGGGGGGGGAGGCCTCCTAACAGGCATCCCTATCGGTCAAAATCCCCAAAGCCCTATCACACCCAAATAAGCACCCTACCACGGCGTCCCCCCCCCCATCCCGCCCCCCCCCAGGTTATCCATACAACACGGGTGGGCCATAATTAGATGAGATGAATGGTATGATATGATGATATATGATGAAAAGCCCGCGAGCCGCCGTCTGGTGTGGTGGTGAAACGTATATGCCGTCGTTGTTGATGTTAGTTGGCTGGTAAGTTGATCCGGTTCATGGAGTGAGGTGTCCTCGCCGTTCTCCCCAAGCATTCGTGAGCTCTACACCCGAGGGGGTGCGTCACCTATACGGATGACAGATGACATTGCTATATAATCCTCGGTGTCACCCAAGAAACCACTTATTCGTTAAGTGGGTGGCTCCGAGTACCGGTCAGGTTTTTTTGTTTGTATATATACAATACCTGTTTGATTAAAAAAAACCGGGTACATGTAAGTTAAAACCGGGTACATGTAAGTTAAAACCGGGTACATGTAAGTTAAAACCGGGTACATGTAAGTTAAAATAGTATTAAATTAAAATGCTAAAAGGAAGATTTTAACAACTAATTACTACATTTATTATAACAATTAATTAAAAGTATAATCAATATACCATAAATATTTAAAAACTAAAACACATTCACACCCAGCCATATATTCCGCCTGAGGCAGGCGGCACAGACACTGCCAGGTGTATGCGCCGCCAAGCCACGGCGAAAAAACAAACATTCACGCAACCACTCTCACACTAGGTTCAGAAAAAGATTTTTTGGCCGGCTAAAAGCACGGACCAAATAGAAGACATTTATAACGGGACCGGGTTCTAATTGGTCAGAACCCGATCCCAGACAGCCAATAGCCCCAGCACCCAGTTAATATTCATTTAAGTAAAGATAACAGTAAAGGATAGACGTACTAGCAGAGGCCAGCAAGAAAAGGAAAAGAGTGGGGAGAAAAATTCCATATAATTAAGATGGATGAAAAAATAAGATGAGCCGCGCAAGGCGATGTCCCAAGGCAACCCACGGCAAGACCCGGCTCTCCGGATATCACCGAATGGCGCCTCGGGAGCGCTCGTGAGCGGCATTCGTTAATTAAGACGGAAGAAGGAATACACAGTGTGTGTTAGAAGTGAACCGGATCGATATTCGACACTCAGTATGGAATGGTGCGTTGCGATTGGCTGAAACTCAATCCCTAGTCGGAGCCGTTTGAGATAAAAAAAGAAGCCAGTGTTAAAGGAACAACAGGCGGATAATAAGCAGCTGCGATTGGCTGGATTTCAATTCCTTCTCTGGAAAAAAAAAGAAAGAGAGGAATGTGGATGTTACAACTCTCCAGTCAACCGCCAACAAGTGAATGAGAGAATAGTGTGTATAGGCTGTTCGGTGTTTCTAAAATGGATTAAAAAGAAAAAAAGTTTATTAATATAATTAATTAAAAAAGAATTAAACATTTATCATTAAAAAGGAGTTAAAAAATATTATGAGAATAGTTATTCGGTTTGTCCACGGGAGGGTAAGGCCAAGGCCGTTACCACCCTGGACAGAGTTTGCCACCAGCCACCTGTCCGCCGCTGTAAGGTGAGTGTTAAAATTTAGCAGGCTCCTGATCGAGTGTAACAATAGAGTCCTCGGACTGTTCTTGACTATTTATTTAATTACAGTTTTATGTGCCAGCTACTTATTATATAGTTATTTTAGTGTCATTTACAAAAGTTAAAATAGCCCGTTCCGCCTCCTGTTTGAGAGCGGGGGGCGGGTTAAATATTTTAACAGGGTTAAATTTGATTTTAAGGTTATCTATTATTGTTTTAAGAATGTTTCTTTCGTTACTATATTTATTACAGTAAAAAATGTAATGTCTTATGTTATCTATTTTTTTACAAGTAACACAGAGTGCTGTGTTACTTTTTTTCATTTTAAATTGAGTATCGTTCAGACCGAAAACAACCCCAAGGCGCAGTTTAGTAATAATTTTTTCGGCTTTAACATTAGAATAAGTGGGTCTTTTCGAATTAACTTTAGGTTTGATTAAATAATGCCATAGTCTTGTTTTATTATTCCATTCGGTTTGCCAAAACTTGAGAAAAATTTTATGAGCTATGGCCATGGTTTCATTGAGGTTAATATTAATATTAATTTCAATTTTATCAATATCTAAAGCTTTTTTAGCTAATAGATCAGCGTTTTCATTGCCAGAGATGCCGACATGAGCAGGGACCCATTCCAAAGTTATAAGTAACCCTTTACTATTATTAAAATTAATCATATTTATAATTTGCTTAATTAAGTAAGAACTCTTGAATTTAAGATTCTGGAGAGCTTGTAGTGAGCTCAGGGAGTCAGATAATATAAGAAATTTTTTGGGGGTCGGGTAATTAGTAGCATTAGTAAGAATCCACTTAAGCGCAGAGTAAATGGCCATCAGTTCAGTAGTAAATACAGAAACGTGGTCTGTCACTCTGGCGTGGTGGGAGCTAGAAATGTTAGGCAAGTTGGGCTTGACACAGAAGGCCATGCCTGCTTTACCAGAAAGTGGGTCCTTGGAGCCATCTGTGTATATGTGAATGTAATCTGGGTAGTAATCATTTAAAGCTGCTCTAAATATTATGTTTTTAAATGGTTCAAATTCTGTTTTTAAAATTTCCTTTCTTAATAACAAGGGGACATTCGGCGGTTTAATTAGCCAAGGTGGCACCAAGGGGGGGGGGGGGGGGGGGGGGGGGGGGGGGAGTATTTATCCAGATTATAATCCAAGAGTTCTAAATTAGATGCCATTCTGTTGTTAAAATTAACTGCGGAGTTAATATCTATATGTAAATAATCATCGTTATTTGGTTTCATGGTTGCTACGGGATTAAATGGTACTAAATATTTAGCTTTAAACCAATGTTTAAGACAAAGCTGGGTGCGCCTAACACTGAGAGGAAGAATATTCAGCTCCACACGCAGACTGTCATTTGGTGTGCCCGGGGAGATTTTTGTTATAATTCTAAGCCCTTTATTGTATATTGATTCTAACTTGTCCAGCTGGGAAGGTGATGCACAGCAGAAGGCTTGGGCACCATATTGTAACCTGGAGACGATAAATGCTTCAAAAATCATTAAAAGAGTATGTCTGTCAGCCCCCCACTTAGTAGCAGATATAACTCTAAGTAGGTTAATATAATTATTACACTTTTTAATTACTTCTTTTATGTGTTCATTAAAGGATAATGCTGGGTCAAAAATGACTCCCAGGAATTTAACTGACGATACTTGGGCTATGGGATGATTATCTAATGTTAAATTAAGTTTATACCGTCTCTTACGAATGTTAGTAGTAAAAAGGATAGCTGAGGTTTTAGATCTTGAGATGGTAACCCCCCAGGTTTCAGCCCAATTTTGTAGTTTATCAATATCTTTTTGAATATCTATTTTAATCTTTTCTATACACTTTCCAGATCGCCAAAAAGCTGTGTCGTCAGCAAATAAGCCAATACTAAGCTTTGTGTCCTTACTAGATGAACCAGTGAGGGCCGTAGCTAGATCATTAATGAAAATACTGAAAAGTGTTGGGGCTATTACAGATCCCTGGGGTATGCCATTCTCAAGTTTGAGAATATCAGAGAATGCTTCAGTAACATTAACTGTAAAAGATCTGTTAATAAAACGTTCAATAAATGCAAACATAGGCCCTCTAATGCCCATGTTGTACACTTTAATTAGTAGCCCGTGTCGCCAAACCATATCATAAGCCTTTTCCAGATCAACAAATATTCCGACCACTTTGTCACCATGACTAAAAGCATTAGCAATTTCAGATTGAAGTCGAAAAAGGTGGTCGGCGGTAGAGTGGTTTTTTCTAAAGCCACTCTGGTATATGGTCAAAAGGTGGTTACTTTCTAGATAATAGCTGAGTCTGGAATTAACCATGGCCTCCATGGTTTTACAAACACTGGATGTTAGAGAGATAGGACGGTAATTAGATGGATTAGTTAAATCTTTCCCTTTCTTAGGGAGGCTGACAACCTCGGCATGTTTCCATGCTAAGGGGAGATAACCCTGTTTCCAGGCTTTATTGTAAAGTTCCAGGAAAAGTCTGAGGGTAGCTTCAGGCATGTTTTCGAAAAAAAGATAGCTAAATTTATCCGGACTGGTGAATCACAATACCCGACTACAAGATTTAAGAATGACATAAATAAGTTGAATAAACCTAAGACCTAATGTTTTGTTTGCAATATATTGCTGTTAATCAGAGGCCATCTCAATAACAGGTAACTCTCCGACTATTATTTTTAGAAGTACCACCTGTGCGCTTGTACGCATGCGCACTCAACTATTGAGGCCCTATTCGATTGACGTGTTCAGGGCAATCATTGTTCTGTGTCAATTACGTTATGTTGAGAAGCCTTGTTAGTAATTAAAAGATTACAGATCAATCGTCCTAGGCGGTTATGTTTTTTAATAAATGTGACCGAGAAAGGGTTGTTGTTCACTTATTCATTAGATGCAGTGTACGCTATATCTGTTAAACGCAAAAAGAAACGATTTATCACTAGCTTCCCAAAAAATGTAGCGGAAAAAAAAAAAAAAAAAAAAGACTGGTGGGGGAGGTCGTCAAAAAACAAACATAACAAAGACCGTTATTTATGGATCGTCCCTAAGTTTCTGCTATATTGTTAGACACCAATCAGTCGGACTGCACCATGAAGGTCAGTCAATTGTGTTATACCGGTCATGCATGCAATGCAGACTGCTGGAACTGATAACGACTCACTAGCCGAGCTTAACTTTAATTGCTTAACAATAGCAAAATCATCATTTGGGGATCACAAATAATACCAAAGCTTGCCATATCTTTTGGGAGGGAAAGAACACCATACCAGCAAATTCATACAAGTTCACGTAATTCTATGGTAAGGCGCATTCGGTCAATCAACAGCCCGGTAATTCCGGAAACTGACGTCATTTTGTAAACACGTGCACCGATGAAACGTGAACTTTTTGATGGTTCTGTTGTTTCAAGTTTATCTCATTAACTACATGGCTAATACACTTTGTGTACACTAGTGGATGGTCAGTGTTTTTTATTTAATGCACAAAGTTTGTGTTTTTAGAAAACGACGCCCAGTGACGGACGTTGTTGGGTTTTTTTTTTTTTAAATGATTTCTGGTCTGGCAGATTAAAACAAAACGTCATGCTAATTATATACTCTTCAAAAAAAGAAACGCAAAAGGGTACAAATGGGTTATAACTCCGATTTTATGTTTCCTACCGGTTCATGCTTTGTGAATATAAGGTCATTGCATGTCCCAAACACATTCCCACGGTTACATTCGATAAAAGGCAGCTACTGTACAATAAAGTTCCAAAATGTGAATATTCGCAAAAACGCAGCCACGTGCAAACCATGTCACCACTGCACGTGCGTTGTCTGCACGTGCAACATGAACACCGACAGTATAAAAGTGCAGGGTGTTCGCTTGCCTGGCCTCTGTATCTGGCCGACAGTTGACAATCCAGGACATGCCACGTCTCAGTGAACCACAGAGAAACAATGCCATCGGCCGACTAGACGCAGGCGAATCCAGAACGGCCGTTGCCAGGGCATTCCATGTGTCCCCAAGCACCATCTCCAGACTGTGGGACCGTTACCAGCAACATGGATCAACACGTGACCTCCCTAGATCCGGTCGACCACGGGTCACTACCCCCGGGCAGGACCGCTACATCCGGTACGCCACCTTCGGGAACGATTGACTACTGCCACCTCCACAGCCGCAGCAATACCAGGTTTGCGCAGGATATCCGACCAGACCGTACGGAACCGCCTACGTGAGGTAGGAATTCGTGCCAGACGTCCAGTTCGAGGTGTCATCTTAACACCACAACACCGTCGACTCCGACTGCAGTGGTGCCAGATTCATCGACAATGGCCTCAACTGCGATGGAGACAGGTGTGGTTCAGTGACGAGTCCCGATTTCTGCTCCGACGTCATGATGGAAGATGTCGCGCGTGTATAGGCGTCGTGGTGAACGTTATGCGGCAAACTGCGTGCAGGAAGTGGACAGATTCGGCGGGGGTAGTGTCATGGTGTGGGCAGCCATCTCACACACTGTCAGAACTGACCTGGTCCACGTGCAGGGCAACCTGAATGCACAGGGCTACATTGACCAGATCCTCCGGCCACACATCGTTCCAGTTATGGCCAACGCCAACGCAGTGTTCCAACATGACAACGCTAGGCCTCACACAGCACGTCTCACAACGGCTTTCCTACAGAACAACAACATTAATGTCCTTCCTTGGCCATCGACATCACCGGATTTGAACCCAATTGAGCTTCTATGGGACGAGTTGGACCGACGCCTCCGACAGCGACAACCACAGCCCCAGACCCTGCCCGAGCTGGCAGCAGCCTTGCAGGCCGAGTGGGCCACCATCCCCCGGGACGTCATCCGTACTCTGGTTGCTTCAATGGGCAGGCGGTGCCAGGCAGTTGTCAACACACGCGGAGGCCACACCCGGTATTGACTCCAGATGACCTTGACCTTGGTGGTGTGTCCTATCACGTACTCACAATGGACTAGAGTGCATTGTGAACAATCCTGCAACATTTGGTAATTATTGGACTCACCATTCAATAATTAAATCAATTCTCCAAATGTTACGACAATGTGGTTTTGCGTTTCTTCTTTTGAAGAGTATATATATATCGATCGATATATTTTTTTACATTTATATATATCCAACTGCATGTGTTAACTGTAATAGTTCCGGTATGAAGTACCGCATTATGCTAGACTGTCTCCCATGCCACTTTGTAGTTGGATGGCTATTACAAAGTGAAAGTCGGTACTCTATCGGTTAATCGACTAACCCGGTTAATTGCACAAAATCGAGCAGCACCGAGGGTATGCAAATAAGCGGGTTTGACTGTATATATATATATATTGTATATATATATATGAAATTATGCATGGTAAACTAGCTACTCTATTAACGTTACCTCTTTTGTGGACTACAATCAACACCACTATTTCTATTTACAAACTAAATACTGAAAATTAAAACATGTTTATTATATCCTATAAAAGTATCTTTAACAATAATATATTTTTAGTTATTTATTTTACCATTGTTTGGAAACAAATTTGCCGGTTATCTGCAACACATATTCTTCAGTACAGTAACAGCATAAAAGTTTCATTTATATACGTTTATTACATACCTATTCAATCTTACTATAGTGATAAAGACATTTTGAAACCGTGTGATAAATTTATTTTGTATCACACATATGTGTGATCTGGACTGGAACTTTTAAATGGGGAATTCCCTTTTTATTTTTACTGCAGTTAGCACCTATTATTTACTGATGTTATATATGATTTATAAAATATGTCACATCCTATTTGAAACATTACACAAGGCTGCCAGAGAGTAAGATTCTTAACCTTAAGTAAATCCATGAAAGGAGTTTTGATCATAGTGTTGTTATGACGTTAAATTAAAAAATATATATAATTTTTTTTAATTTTTTTTTTTTTTTATTATTGCCAGCCCCTTGTGTACAATTAGAACAACACATGCCAAGGGTAAAACATGGGTTTGTGTCAGACCTGTCAACCCTCCCGGATTCCGCGGGAGTCTCCCGGTATTTGATCAAATCTCCTTAAATCTGTGCGGGAGACAGTTTCTCCTGTTAAAGGACATTTTTGTAAGCATAAAAAAAAATCGATCCTCTTGTCAAAATAACACTGCCTTTTTTTCTCATTCGGAAAATGTCGACTACTTTCAGTTTCCGAGAATGTAACAGGCCGAATTGTCCCGACTGTTTAACCTTTGCCGAAGTGAGAATTGTGGGATAGCCTATTTATATTGTTAAAAAAGCACATGGAGTTTATAAAATGACGTGTTATTATAATGTTTGTTGTCATGGTAATGGCTACGAAGCGTGTTGCCGCTAATTCAACAGGCTGTGTATTGACATTCAGTGTTGCCATATAAAAAAACTAAACTATCCAATTTAGTTCTAATAACACCTCTGAATTGTAAAATGTCTTCCCACTGGATTACATAATGCAACTATGACGAATGCCAGACTCCCGAGTTGACAGCGATACAAACGATGCATGTTAAAATCACATGTCACAGCAAGACAACGAAAAGACCAATTAGCTGTATAAACATACTTGTGTCAGTTAATTTTGTATGTTTGTGCGGTAAAATGTTGGTTATAAGGGTACACTTCAAGAAATTATTTTTGTACAATTAAAAAATGTTGTGTTTGACATTGACATAAAGTTACTCACGGAAATGGGTATAATTCCGGTATATTTCACACGATGTCCGTAATGAGGTTTTACTTATGATTAATGAAAATACAATGTTTATTGCATCATTATAATGATTTTAAATAAGTACCACGCCACCGTTCCTCATTATAGTAAAAACTGAATATTAATTTATAAGATTTATATAAATTTGTCTTTGGTACTTAGGTACACTAACCACAAATGATAATGTAACGCAACCTGTAAGGCTGTAAGTGTAATACCGTAAATGTACTAATAATTTTTTTTATTTCTTGTTCATGTTCTTAACATTTTTGGATAAAATATATATATTTTTTTAAATATGTATTAAATCATAATAATATTTAAACTTAAACTTAAACTTTTTTTTTTAATGCCAAGATCTAAGGTTAAGAAGTATATATGACATTATAAAGTATTCATATAACTTATTGTAATAATGTTTTTTTTAAATCTTGCGATTTTGGGTTAAATTGTGTGAATTTTAAAAATCTCCTGCTTTTTGACAAAATCTCCTGATTTTTCAACACACACCACCTGCTTTCTCTTGACTAAAGGTTGACAGGTCTGGTTTGTGTACATAAAAATAATAAAACAACATAATATAATACTTTAGAATACTGGCTTCCAAACCCCCCACAACACCCCACCCCCACCCCCCTCTCTCTCTCTCACTATATATCTAAACAATGTAGCTATCCATTTATCTCTCTCTCATGCAATAAACAACACACTTTCATCCTTTTCCATTCTATGAACGATGTACATAAATATTTTAAATATGCACATGATATATATATATATATATATATATATATATATATATATATATATATACATTATCCGCTGGGAACAAGACAATGCACAAGGAAAGTTACAAAAGTTAGGTCTGTTCAAAGAGAGAATAATACACTGACCACTTGGTGAAGAATTTATTATGATTGTTCTTACTAAGATAAATACATTTTTCTACTTTATATTTTTGTTTAGCTTCGTTTTGGAAAAATATAATATTTAATTGGACCCTTAATTTGCACTTTACATTTATATATAAAATATTTAGCTAATAATAGTAGCAGGTCAAAAACATTATCTGTTTTAATATTATCTTTACATCCAAATATAACTAGCTCAAGAGAAAGCTTTAAATTACATATATGCTTACATGAGTTTGATAATCAATTTAAATAATCATTCCAAAAATTCTGAACAATTTTACATTCCCAAAATAAATGCACTATAGATTCTTTTCCTTCATGACAAAACGTACATGTTTCACTGTCAATTAAAAAAAAAGTTAGTAAAACATAAGAGAAGGTACATGTATGTAATAAATACAGAACTTCACATACATTGTTTTTGGTTCCTATTTATTGCACTTGTTTATTTTGCAAAAAAACATACCACTCGTCCGCTATGCGGTCTCGTGGTATATATTCTTGCGCGAAATAAAATTGTGTAATAAATAGTAAGCGAAAACAACATATGTGAAGTTCTGTATATTTATTATATCTTACAATGTTCTTGCATATAAGCTGGTCTAGAGGTTAGCAACTTTTTGGGATCAATCCTCGAATGTTTTTTTTTGTTTTTTTTTATATATCTTTAATATCAATACTTACTATCCGTTCACTTTACATAATTTGAGTAGAGAGAGTGGGTCTTTCTTTCCTACAGATGTAAATTTTACTTTTACAGGAGCTTTAAATACTCTTTGATGAACTTATAACCTTGACCCATCAAAATTCTATAACAAACAGACAACGCTGTTTACAGGTAGGTATTTTTTTATTTTTCATAATTCTGGACAAACTATTAATTTTAATTTTAAAAGATGAAGAAATAAAAAGTACCTTTTGTCAAATCTATCACTTCAAAAAATTACTGTTGGATATGTTTTATTTATTGTGTACGAAGCCAAAACAAGGATCTGAAAAGTGATTGTCATCGACCTTAAATGATCTATTACTCATCAAGCTAGCGTTTTACCATTATGATATATTCTATTTTTAAATGTGAAGAAAAGTAAAAACTTCTTACCTTTAGTGCACTTGCCAACAAATGTCGAGAAGAATTAGATGCAAACTGATGATTTTGCCTAAGCCATAGTTGCACCTTTTCTATCAGATCTTGAAGGAAAGTATGTGCTTCATTTTGTGTTGTTGGTTTTGAAACCTTTTGGTTTTGGACAATGTAATGATGGACAGCTGCCAAGCCATCAATAACAGTCAAACAAACAGATACAATAGGCAGAATTAACTTATCCATTCTGACGTGACCAATATTATTTTCCAAAAGGTCCTTTGTAATGGTCTTTGATATTTCAAATTCCTGCTTAATTACTTGACATTTCCCCCTGAAAAACAAACACAAACCCCACAAGTAGTACAGAATGTAGCTGTGGTCAATGCCTGCATGTGACTTGTACAAGCCAACTCCAACCCACTTCTTTGTTACTCATTTTAATATTTGGAAATGCTTTCTATCAATGTTTTTGTAATAATACTAAACTCCATAAAAAATGTTTTGCATATATAGAGCACTAATGCATGAAACTGAAAACAAACTATATTTCAACAACAAAATGTTGAAAAGGTTCTACACCACCATTAATTACTCCATGCAGTTCAATACAATTTCTGTCAGAATATATTCTGTGAAAAATACAACACTATTGAGAGGTCATGTGACTACTCATTTTGCTCTCAACTGACAAGTTCCATGTAAAACAAACATCAACATAGCTACAAGTCGACCACAAAACGTTTTAATTAGCAAACCTCATACAAGCCTTGTGTTGCTGTTATACAAGTAACACTATACCACTTGCCCAGTTGTTATCAGATAGTACTATATTATAACAAATAACTTCAAACCAATAGTTTATTTAAATACTACAGAGGTCAATCTAACGTGTAATCATCAAAGAATGATTTCAAAAAGTATATCAGAATTTTATAGTATTTTGTTATGAGAAACTATTACCTACGCTGCTACAACAATTATCGACATGACAAATGGTGGTGTGCATGCCAAAATACAGTTAAATATGTCTTAACCCATAAAGGACCATGAATGTGTATATATACAAAGGTCCTGTGTTATGCATTATGATATTATGCCATTTTGTCATCAGAGCATCCATTTTGGTTGCAAACATTTAATGTTTTGCATGTCCCAATATAATCACGGAAAAAAGTTCATGTGCATCAAATAAATGCATACAGAACTGCATTTACTTGAACTCTGGTTACAAAAATTTCACAAAGTGTAACAATTCTCTTACAATAGTCCAGAGGTGCTCTGTCAAGTACAGATGCTGTTCATGCTTTATGTACACAGCTTGCCGTATTTACTCACATTTTGGGTCATGTGCTTCTGTTTGATATAATGTTTCTTATCACTGGAAGGCAAAATAATTATGTGGATGTTCACCTGTGTTGGTATTAGATCATTGTGAGGTTTTGTCTTGTGAGCATTTGTCTGTGCACCAATACCATCAGGCCTAAATTGAATTTATCCTGTTTATAATATATAGGAACACTCAATATCAATACACAGCCATGATAATTTTAATAAATTAATTTCTTTTGTACCCTACAACAGTATTTCGATTATTGAAAACAGCCATGGTGGAGCAGATTTTTTATTCTTAGAAAATTGTGATTTGGCATGAGAAATAGACTTCATCAAATACTGGGAGACTTCAACAGAATTTAAAGTACATGATATGACTCACACTGAAGTTTGTGGTAATAGTTCCTTTTGATATCTTTTCTTGAACTGTTCAGCATTATCCAATAGCAGGCTAGTCAACAACTGAGAAAGAAACAACAATAATAAATTATATATAATAACATATTTTTAAACAACAATAATAAATGATAAAAAATAACATATTTTTGAAAACCCACACAAACACAAAATACAGTCAGTCGGACTGAATTTAAATCAGATCTTGGAAACCACTATACTGTGCTATATTATAATCTCGGAAAAATTAATGGCATGTCTTTCATTCGTCGTGTGTGTGTGTGTGTGTGTCTGTCTGTATGTCTGTCTGTCTGTGTGTCTGTGTGTCTGTCTGTCTGTGTGTGTGTGTGTGTGTCTGTCTGTGTCTGTCTGTGTGTGTGTGTGTGTGTGTGTGTGTGTGTGCGTGCGTGCGAGAGAAAACAATTAATATTTCTCATCTGCAAATCACCAGAGAAGTTTAAAGTTTGTACCTGTACTTGTATAACTACTGACAAAGTTTGGTGTTTGAAATAATCAATTGCAGCACATCACGTGATATTTGTACATATACATGTAATATTTTGTGGACTTTAGTTTACTTGTAAAGTGAAGCCTACACATAAATACAATCTTTTACTTGTAGAAAATATGTATCTAATGCAAGTTATTCTGCTACTTAAAATATAACTTTAATTAAAACAGTATTTTTTGCATTTCAATATGTTGGTATAACACAGGTAGATCAAGAGGGGTTGCACATCATCACTTTTGAATTTTATGACATTTTTTGTTATTGTACAAAACACTGATGGAGTAATTCACAATTCTTTAGAATTGGTAATAAAATGTAGTAAAAACCTCTGATAGATTATTATAACGACAAATCATTTAGTCACAGTGTGATGTTACCAGTACATGTATATGCACAGCAGTTTTACAAATGAATTATTTTTATGTGTACATGTAAAATGACATCACAATTAAGTACACATTGCTGTATGTGTAAGCATTCTAAAACTCTCTAGTATTTGTCTACATCAATCAACAGGTGTGTGCATTTTAAATTCAAAAATACTTGAACTGCATGATCCCAAATTTGTTAGCTGCCTGTCTGAGTTATCTCATTGTTTTGTTTTACCACTGTAGTAAATCAGTGAATATACTGTACTATATATCCCATTTTTCAATATGCTGGGTTCTAAAAGTTTGGGAGTCTATACCTGTAACAAATACATGTAGGTAAAATGAATAGGCACCTGTTGCAGCCAACAGGTAAAACTAAATATTGCCCAATGTGTTGGGGTTTTTTACCGAGATAAAGAAACAATACTAGTCCAGTAAATTTAAGCCAAAATTTAGGTGAACCTAGAACAAATTGCAACAGAAGGTTTTTTGTTTTATATTGTTTCGATGACCCCACTGAACATTATATCCAAAATCTACTCAAATCTGACACCGGGGAAAATGCTAATTAGCATAAATCCAATATGGCTACCAAAACAAACTTTATATCTCCTAAACGGTTGATTTTAGAC
The DNA here is from genome assembly GCF_016097555.1 of Gigantopelta aegis. Taxonomy (NCBI): domain Eukaryota; kingdom Metazoa; phylum Mollusca; class Gastropoda; order Neomphalida; family Peltospiridae; genus Gigantopelta; species Gigantopelta aegis. Next base: position 11,293,279 of record NC_054702.1, on the reverse strand, counting down.
CACATAAATGTATTATGAGTAGAATATGATTCCAAATAATCAAAATATCTTGTTAACAATATAGTGTGATGCACCTATGACATCATGATGCAAGTATGACGTCATATTGTGTCATCAAGACTCAAAACAGCTCATATGTCTAAGATAAAAACAGCAGTTACAATACTATACACATACATTTATCCACCAACTTTCTAATAATGCTTAATTCATTAATGATGTAATATCACAAATGATAGGCAGGATGATAACATGTATTATCAGGTTCAGACATATTGTCTCGGAGGAAAGCAAATGTCTAAAATAATGCCACTAATTTAAAACAAATGTCCTAATGTGACATCCAGTATAATATCAGATAATTTATGCTGAATTTATTCAAATCTTAATCAAACCACAAATGGGTCCAAGTCATCTAGTTATGCCAAACTGTTTGGCAAATGACACATTTGGCTTTGCTATCAACACATGCACTTTATAAACTTCAGATTGGCTCTTATAAGGAGATTCTTTGGATTAGGTTCATATGTTTCCCGTCTGAACAGCTATGCCAAGATTTCTGGCTTCAGGTCATCCTACTTTCCCATCCAGATCTGAACCCGACAATGCTGGTATACATGATACATGTGATAAGTGGCTGAATTTGATGTTAGCGGAAGGTTTCTACTTCAACAAAGTACCTATCAACATTAAGTGGGGCACCTTTCCCAATTACAAATAATCTTGAGGTGAAACACATCCACACAGTTATAACACATTTTCACCAAATCAGATACCTAACTGTCAAATTTAACTAACATATAAAGATCATGTTTGACCTGTCCCAAAATATCCCCTTTTCTTAATTTTTATGGCAAATTGGTACAGCAGTAAGGAGGGAATTTTGACATGGCATCCCCCTTTGAATGTCTGTCATATATTGCACCTTTAGTTGATGGCCCTGTATATTTACTAAAACCTTAGTGAGCCACATTTGGTTTGGGTGCCATCATCTCAAGCGAACTAAAAAGAGATATTTGATAGAAGGAATGTGTTGGAATCTTTTTAATTCCACCTTGAACCTTTAACTGAAATTCTAAACAGATGCTGAATTTTATACAAAATTGTTAATTTACTTAATTACCTGTGATATTGGACGCTACAGATTGAAAAAGACAATTATAGCCTTGAAACTAAGATATTTGACAAAAGGGATGTGTTCAGCGTTCCAATAGTCAGTTTACCCTTTGTGCTAAGCAATATTCATTCTTACATTTTTAGTGTCTGCTTCTGAAATACCTTAGGGCATGCTTATTGTTTTCCAGTTTCAAAGAATGTCATATACGTTTTGCACGGTTATGACATTCAAAGACCTATTAATGTTTTCCAAAAGTGGTAACCCATCACTGGCTAAAATGATGTCCGATGCAATAGCTACACTATTTTAATTTTGTACAAACCTTGTTTATTTTGTTTTGGTAAACATACTGTACATATTTTTCATCATTAAGATAAAACCAATAGATGCGACAACTGAAGCATGTGCTTATGTTGGGTGTCACAATTGTGGGAGGATATGCTGATCTTTCATGAACACCTGACACTATCACTGTTTTAACAGTAAATGAAGAGTACATGCCATCAGAGCTGTATGTAAATGTATCCAGAGAGTTCAGTCTTGAGAGGGGCAGTTTTTCTGCAAGACAGACTAGGGAGGATGTATTGTTCTAGGGAGTGGCAGTCAACCTATAAACAAAGCACCTGCCAGTGATTTGTGGCAAAAAAACAATATACAAAAGTTCATGCAGACCAAGGCACTAACTCTCTGTTAGTTGGTATTTCACTGAAATTACACACGTCAAAGTGAGTAACAGATTTTGAAATATTTTGGTAGATGGTAGAAAACTAGATAACCTGGAACCAGTTGTGTAATTATGATGATCTGAATTGCTTTGTTGATAAATTGTCTGATGATATTATTTTAGCACATCAGGAAATATGTGAAAATCGTGGCATTATTTTAGACATTTGTTTTCCTCCGAAACAATATGTCTGAACCTAACAGTACATGTTATCATCCTTCCTATCATGTGTGATATTACATCATGAAGGATTAAGCATTATTAGAACTCTATGGATAAATTTATGAGTATAGTATCATATCTGCTGGAAACAATACATTTTTATCTTAAATATTAACCATATTAAGTTTTGATGATGTCATATTTGCGTCATATGTCATATGTGTGTGGGGCGGGATGTAGCCCAGTGGTAAAGCGCTCGCTCGATGTGTGGTTGGTCTAGGATTGATCCCCGTCGGTGCATGGGCCCATTGGGCTATTTCTTGTTCCAGCCAGTGCACCACAACTGATATATCAAAAGCCATGGTATGTACTACCCTGTCCGTGGGATGATGCATATAAAAGATCCCTTGCTGCTAATCGAAAAGCGTAGCCTATGAAGTAGCGACAGCGGGTTTCCTCTTTCGATATCTGTGTGGTTCTTAATCATATGTCTGACTGTAACTAAAATGTGTTGAGTGCGTCATTAAATAAAACATTTCTTTCTTTCTTTCATACAGTACACAAACAAACCATAATGGCGTCTAGACGGTGACTCCGACCAAGCTAGACGGCGTCTAGACTGTCGGGGAAAAAATTGAAAAATTCCTGTTAGACGGTTGATCGGCGGTCACTGCGATCGTACACGAGCTACTTGATTTGAGCCTCTGACCTTTTTCTTGTTGTCAATTGCCACGGAGGTTGTCAGTTACACTATGTAGCAGAGTATACACTACGTGATGAATTAAAAAAAAAAAAAAAAAAAAAAAAAAAATTATAATATATTTATTTCACATTGTTTGGTTTATTTATTTTTTTAAATCGCGATATACGTGTTAACAAGGCATTCGCACTACACTGAAAATAATAACTAAATAATACATTTATATTGACCATTAACCCTTGTAAATCTTTCAAAGGGAAACGATTACAATAAGCAAACAATAAAAAGGAGTGTATGGAGAAGGGAGAGTTCGGTTTACAAACAAAAGACATGAAATCGAGACAAAAATGGATGGGGGGGGGGGGAGGAGAGAAAGAATAAGCTTGGTTTTGCGTATGTGATATTTGGCACAGCAGGGAAGTTCATTTCATTTGTAAGGGGAAATCGAATCTGTTTTTACGTTTGTTGTATTTAAAAAAGTAAAATAAATAATAATAAAAAAAAGAAAGTGAATACAATAAAATAAAAATGTTTTAAAAGG